>NW_024081686.1:560828-622742 GCF_003009895.1 Hyaena hyaena | reverse complement strand
GGAGGAACAAGGGGGAGAAGAAGGGGGGAAATGGTGGGGGAAAGGGAGAGAGGCAAACCCTGAGAGAGTCTTGAATGCTGACAAAAACTGAGGACTGATGGATGTGGGGGGGAGGGGGGGATGGGCATTGAGGAGGACACTTATGGGGATGAGCACTGAGTGTTATGTGGAAACTAATTTGACAATAAACTATTTGTAAAAAAAAAAAAAAAGAGAAAGTTGGAAAAAATAAAAAAAACAGAAAAAAGAAAGTCATATCCATTTACCGATAATCTTACTCATTTCTAAAATAATATAATGGCAGCCAGATTACTAATTAAGTAGTTAATTCATAATTCCAAATATATTTGTTAAATATTATTAACTGTTAAAATGAGTGTAATGGACTTATATGAACTATCTTAAGAAAGTGTTCATTTTTAGTTTTGGTGAAAAAAGCAATTTATGCAACAGAAAATAGTATTATTATATTATATACATAGTAGTGTTGTATAAATACCACAAAGGTACTGGATTGTTGAGAATGGTGATTTCTTAGGAATAATATTGAAGTTAAGATATGAGAAAATTTGGGGCACTTGGGTGACTTTTGGTTAAGCATCTGACTCTGATCTTGTCTCAGATCATGAACTCGTGGTTCATGGGATCAAGCTGACAGCTTGACAGAGCTTGGGCTCTGTGCTCATAGCATGGAGCTTGCCTAGGATTCTCTCCCTCTCTCTATCTGCCTCTATCTCTCTCTCTCTAATAGGTATATAAACTTAAAAAATATAGGGGAAATTTTATTTTTATAATATAGGTCTAAGCAATTACCCCAAGGTAAAATGTGTAAGATTGCAGTTGATTGTTATTCTACCATTTTCTATATTTTGTACATTTTCTATGATATTCATGTGCTATCTCTGTAATTGGTAAAATAACAAGCTAAGTCAAATAAAAGTAATTAATGACAAGCTATTTTTATCTTAGGCATCAGGCTGTGGGCAAAGAAAACAGCAGAATATAAAAATGAATAGATATGACATTGCCATGAAGAAATTTACTGAAGACAAAAATTAACAGTGGGAGGAAATAGTGAATCCAAGTCTCTGAAAACAGGCATAAGACATAGGGAATATGAATATATTTATTTAATTAATATTTAGTTTAATGTTTATTCATTTATTTAATGCTTCATTTAATGTTTATTTAATTATATATAGTCAAATTGGCTAACATACAGTGTGTAAAGTGTGCTCTTGGTTTCTAGGGTAGATTCCCATGATTCGTCACTTACATAAAACACCCAGTGCTCATCCCAACAAGTACCCTCCTCAAAGCCCATCACCCATTTTCCCCTCTTCCCCACCCCCCACCAACCCTCAGTTTGTTCTGTATTTAAGTCTCTTATGGTTTGCTTTCTTCCCTCTCTGTAATTATTTTTTCCCCTTCTCTTCCCTCTTGGTCTTCTGTTAAGCTTCTCAAGGTCCACATATGAGTGAAAACATATGATACCTGTCTTTCTCTGACTGACTTATTTTACTTAGCATAATATCTTCCAGTTTCACCCAAGTTGGTACAAATTGCATAATTTCATTATTTTTCATTGCTGAGTAGTATCCCATTGTACAGATAAACTACATCTTCCTTGTGATTTATCTATACAATGGAATACAAGATGGCAATGAGAAAGAATGAAATCGGGCCATGTGTAGCAGCATGGATGGAACTAGAGGGTGTTGTGCTGAGTGAAATAAGTCAGGCAGAGAAGCACAGTTACCATATGCTTGTACATATAGGAGGATTAGGAGGAATTTAACGGAGGACCATGGGAGAGAAGAAGGAGAAAAATAGTTGGGGACAGGGAGGGAGGCAAACCATGAGAGGCTATTGAATGCTGAGAACAAACTGAGGGCTTCTGGGAGTGGGTGAGAGGGGAAGGGGGGTGATAAGCATGGAGGTGGGCACTTGTTGGGATGAGCACTGGGTGTTATATAGAAACCAACTTGACAATAAACCATTTAAGAAAAATAATAAACCGCATCTTTATCCATTCATCAGTTAATGGACATCTAGAATTTTTCCATAGTTTGGCTATTGTTGAAAGTGCTGCTATAGACATTGGGGTACATGTGCCCCTATTAATCAGCCCTCCTGGATATTTTGGATAAATTTCTAGCAGTGCTATTACTGGGTCGTAGGGTAGATCTATTTTTAATTTTTTGAAGAACCGCCACACTGTTTTCCAGGGTGGCTGCACCAGTTTGCATTCCCACCAAAAGTACAAGGGAGTTCCCCTTTCTCCACATCCTCACCAGCATCTGTTGTTTACTGAGTTGTTAATTTTTGCCACTCTGACCATTGTGAGGTGGTATCTCAGTGTGGGTTTGATTTGTATTTCCCTGAAGATGAATGAAATTGAGCATCTTTTCATGTCTGTTGGCATTCTGGATGTCTTCTTTGGAAAGTTTCTATTAATGCCTTCTGCCCACTTCTTCACTGGATTATTTGTTTTTTGGGTGTTGAGTTTAGTAAGTTCTTCACAGATTGTGGATACTAATCTTTTATCAGATACATCTTTTTCAACTATCTTTTCCCATTCCATCTGTTACCTTTTAGTTTTGTTGATTGGTTCCTTTGCAGTCAGGAGCTTTTTATCTGATGAGGTCCCAATAGTTCATTTTTTATTTTAGTTCCCTTTCCTTTGGAGATGTATCGAGCAAGAAATTGTTGAGACTGAGGTCAAAGAGGTTGTTTCCTGCTTTCTCATATTAAGGTCCTTCATCCATTTTGAGTTTATTTTTTGTGTATGGTGTAAGAAAGTGGTCTAGTTTCACTCTTCTGCATGTTGCTGTCTAGTTCTCCCAGCACCGTCTATTAAAGAGGCTGTCTTTCTCCTTTGGATGCTCTTTCCTGCCTTGTCAAAGATTAGTTGGCCATCCATTTGTGGGTCCAATTCTGGGTTCACTATTCTATTCTATTGGTCTACGTGTCTGTTTTTGTGCCAGTACCATTCTGTCTTGATGATTACAGCTTTGTAGTAAATAAACAACCAAGAATCCTTTATCCTGCAAGCATGTAATTCAGAATAGAAGGATAGGTAAAGGTTTCCCCAAATAAAAACTGAAGAAATTCATCACCACTAAGCCAGCCCTACAAAAGATCCAAAAGGGGACTTTGTGAATGGAGTGTTGCAAGGACCACAAAGGACCAGAGACATCACTACAACCATGAAAACTACAGATAACACAATGACTCTAAGTCCATATTTTTAAATAATAACACAGAATGTAAATGGATTAAATGCTCCAATGACAAGACACAGGGTATCAGAATGGATAAAAAGAAGACCTCTCTATTTGATATCTACATGAGACCCATTTTAGACCTGAGGACACTGTCAGAATGAAAGTGAGGGGATGGAGTACCATCTATCATGCTACTGTAAGTCAAAAGAAAGCTGAAGTAGCCTTACTTAAATCAGACAAACTAGATTTTAAACTAAAGTCTGTAACAAAAGATGAAGAAGGATATTATAATTACAGGGTCTATCCATCAAGAAGAGCTAACAATTATAAATGTTTTTGCACCATTCAAATATAAAAAACAATTAACTGCAAACATGAGCAATCTTATTGCTAAGAATGTGGTAATCGCTAGGGACTTTAATTCCACCTTTACAGCAATGGATGGATCATCTAGACAGAAAGTCAATAAAGAAACAGTCCCCTGAAGGATACACCGGACCAGATGGATGTGACAGATGTATTCAGAACTTTTCATTCTAAAGCAGTAGAATACACATTCTTCTCAGGTCACATGGAACATTCTCCAGGATAAATCACACAGTTGGTCACAAAAGCCTTCAAAAAATATAAGAGAATTAAGATCATACCATGCAGACTTTCAAATCACAATGGTATGAAATTTGAAATCAACCACAGGAAAAAGTCTGGAAAACCTCCAAAAGCATGGAGGTTAAAGAACATCTTACCAAAGAATGAATGGGTCAACCAGGCAATTAGAGAAGAAATTAAATTTAGAGAAGAACATATTTAATTTTTTTTTTTATTTATGTTTGAGAGAGAGAGAGAGTGAGCAGGTGAGGGGCAGAGAGAGAAGGAGACACAGAATACGAAGCAGGCTCCAGGCTCTGAGCTATCAGCACAGAGCTCGACGCGGGGCTTGAACCCACGATCCGTGAGATCATGACCTGGGCCGAAGTCAGACGCTTAACTGACTGAGCCACCCAGGCGCCCCTAGAGACGAACATATTAAAAGATATATGGAAGCAAATGAAAATGAAAATATAATAGTCCAAACCCTTTGGGATGCAGCAAAGACAGTCCTAAGAAGAAAATACATTGCAACCCAAGCCTATCTCAAGAAACAAGAAAAATCACAAATATAAAATCTAACAGAACACCGAAAGGAACTAGAAGGAGAACAGTAAAGACACTCCAAGCCCAGCAGAATAAGAGAAATAATAAATATCAGAGCAGAAACAAAAAATATAGAATCCAAAACAAACAACAACGAAAAACAAACAAACAACAGTAGAACACATCAGTGAAACTAAGAGCTGGTTTTTTGAGGTTCTGGACAACAGTGTGGAAGTTCCTCAAAAAATTAACAATAGAACTCCCCTATGACTCAGCAATAGCACTGATAGGAATTTACCTAAAGGATACAGGAGTGCTGATGCATAGGGACACATGTACCCCAATGTTCAGTAGCACTTTCAACAATAGCTAAATCATGGAAAGAACCTAAATGTCCATCAACTGACTAACGGATAAATATGTGGTTTATCTGTACAATGGAATACTACATGGCAATGAGAAAGAATGAAATCTGACCATTTGTAACGACATGGATGGAACTCGAGGGTATTATGCTGAGCAAAATAAGTAAGGCAGAGAAGGACAGATACTATATTTTTTCACTTATATGTGAAAAAGGAGAAACTTAAAGAGGACCATGGGGAAGGGGAAGGGGAAGGGGAAAAAACAGATAAGGAGAGGGAGGGAGTCAAACAATAAGAGACTCTTAAATCCTGAGAACAAACTGAGGGTTGAGGGGGTTGGGGGAGAGGGGGAAAGAGGTGGTTGGAAAGAATGAAGGAGGGCAATTGTTGGAATGAGCAGTGGGTGTTATATGGAAACCAACTTGACAATAAACCAAAACCAAAAACAAAACCAAAAACAAACCAAAAGAAAACAAAATAAAACAAAATAAAACAAAAAAGGAGCTTTTTTTAAAAAAAAAAAAATTGATAAACCCACACCATACTTCTCCAAAAGAAAAGAGAGAGGACACAAATAGATAAAATCACTAATGAAAATGGAATTTTACAACAAATCCCTCAGATATACAAGCAATTATCAGAGAGTACTATGAAAAATTATGTGCCAACAAACTGGACAACTGGAAGAAATGGACAAATTCTTAGATATCCACACACTACCAAAACTCAAATGGGAAGAAATAGAAAATTTGAACAAACCCATATCTAGAGAAGAAATTGAATCAGTTATCAAAAATCTCCCAATAAGTAAATGTTCTCAGCCAGCTGGCTTCCTAGAGGAATTCTACCAAACATTCAAAGCAGAGTTAATACCTATTCTTCCCAAGCTGTTCCAAAAAATAGAAATGGAAGGTAAACTTCCAGACTCATTTTATGAAGCCAGCATTACCTTGATTCCCAAACCAGACAGAGACCCCACATAAAAGGAGAATTACAGGCCAATATCCCTGATGAACGTGGATGTACAAGTTCTCAACAAGATACTAGGAAATTGAATTCAACAGCATATAAAAAGAATGATTCACCATGATCATGTGGGATTTATTACTGGACTGCAGGGCTTGTTCAGTATTCGAAATTCAAACAGTGTGATACATCACATTAATCAAAGAAAGGATGAAAACCATATGATCCTGTCAATAGATACAGAAAAATATACTTGACAAAATACAGCACCATTTCTTAATAAAAACCCTCGAGAAAGTCGGGATAGAAGGAATATATTTAAATAGCATAAAAGCCATATATGAAAAATCTACAGTTAATATTATCCTTTTTTTAAATGTTTTATTTATTTCTAGGCGAGAGAGAGAGAGACAGCGTGAGCAGGGGAGGGTCAGAGAGAGAGGGAGTCACAGACTGAAACAGGCTCCAGGTTCTGAGCTGGCAGTCAGCACAGAGCCCGATGCGGGGCTTGAACCCACGAACCGCGAGATCATGACCTAAGTGAAAGTTGGACGCTNGAGAGAGAGGGAGTCACAGACTGAAACAGGCTCCAGGTTCTGAGCTGGCAGTCAGCACAGAGCCCGATGCGGGGCTTGAACCCACGAACCGCGAGATCATTACCTAAGCGAAAGTCGGACGCTCAACCGACTAAGCCACCCAGGCGCCCCTACAGTTAATATTATCCTTAATGGGGAAAAACAGAGCTTTCCCCCTGGGATCAGGAGAACAGGGTTGTCCACTGTCACCACTGTTTTTTAATATAGTGTTGGAAGTCCTAACATCAGCAATCTGACAACAAAATGAAAGTAAAGGCATCAAAATTGGCCAAAAGAAGGCAAATTTCACTTTTCACAGATGAGATGATACTCTACATGGAAAACCCAAAAGACTCCACCAGAAGTCTGTTGGAACTGATACATGAATTCAGCAAAGTCACAGGATACAAAATCAATGACAAAAATCAGTTGCATTTCCAGACACCAATAATGAAGCAACAGAAAGAGAAAGCAAGAAAGTGATCCTATTTACCAAGAACCATATAATACCAGGAATAAACATAACGAAAGATGTGAAATATCTGTATGCTGAAAGCTATAGAAAATTTATGAAGGAAATTGAAGAAAAAACACAAGAAATGGAAAAACATCCTGTGCTCATGGATTGGAAGAATAAATATTGTTAAAATCTCAATACTACCCAAAACAATTAACACATTTATTGCAATTCCAATCAAAATTGCACCACATTCTTATCAAAGCTAGAACAAACAATCCTAAGTTGTTTATGGAACCACAAAAGACCTCAAATAGTCAAAGTAATATTGAAGAAAACAAACGCATGATGCATCATATTCCCAGACTTTAGCCTCTACTATATCAATATTTTGATGAACTCAGGGAAGGTATGGAAATGAAGTCATTTTTCTTTGGGGAAAAGTATACAAACATTTTATACAATCAAGTACATATCAATACGATATAAAATCTGAAGATAATTACGTTAAATTTTAAATCTGAGCATTATCTAAATAAAACTAGAATATCTAAAGATTATGCATTCTACTTTGATGTAAATTTAGAACTTCAGCTAGTGGGCTTGGATAAATCTGCAGGGCCTAGAAGACTGAAACTGCATGCAAAATACTGTTTTAAATGGTGAGAAAGCAACCAGTTTTCATCATAGTCTCTGAGATCCCTTGAGCTGTGTTTATCACTGTGTAAACTACTGAGCACCAGCATCTGTATCTATTATACTTACAGACTTTCTCCAACTGTATGAAAATTTCTGGAGATGAGACTTTGGGTTATGAATTACTAATAAGCTGAAAAAAAAATAACTGATTCAGAAGAATTAAAAGCTTCATTTTCTCTATGCCCTCCTTTGATTGCTCTGTAGTTTTAGGCAGGTCTCAAATCAGGATTGGAAAGGAAATGATACAAACATTAGATTCCTGATAAACACTATTTTAACATGGGTCAAATATATCTAGAAGCTTTCGGCACAAATTCTTATCCTATATTACAATTGTCCAAAGCAGATTGATAAAAGGAGTGGAAAGCTGGCTTTTCTTGGGAATGAAATTCTGAAACACCGGTGAGAAATAAATTTAAGATATATAGAGTACAAAAATCATTGGCATTTTATATGCCGTAAACTTGGAAAATGTGATGTGTGACTAATGTAACCTTTTCAGTAGTTTAGGAATATTTACTATAAGAACACACTCTTTCCTATAGTTTACACATCTGTGATGTTATTTTAACCTAAAATTTTGAGAAATTTCCAGAACCCTGGACCAAGCCAAATACTAGATTGTCAATGCATTTCTTCTTTTTTTTGTCTCATTTTGGCAATTAGATCATTTTCACATGCAACAAAACTATATTAAATACATTTGGACTTCAGTTGGGTTAATAATTCCTATATTAAGGGTTTCTGCTTTTGAAGCTACTTGATTTTTTTGTTAGAATGGGGATGTTTAAAAAAGTGAGAGAACAACAACCTTAAATTGCAGGAAATGATTCTGTTTTCAAATTACTTCATAGCAGTAAAATGCATACATTTGAACAGTATATTTTGAATGTTATAAGGTTAACATAGTATGATTCAAATGGGTGAGGTAGGTCAGGATTTTGAAGTCTCACTCCTTGTTTCAAGCATTAGTTACTCTTTCAGTAGATGACATCATTAAACTTGTCATTCAGTTAATCTTGTAGGGAATATCTAAGTGGTCTGAGCTTTAACTTGGCAATGCTCACATTCTTATAACTATATGTTTAACTCCTGGCAATGCTGAATCTTCTTTTTATTTTTTTGGCATGCCTAAGTGTTTATCATGTTGTCACAGTGCTAAGGTGAGGAAAATGTTATGTTTGGTCATACTAGAACCATAAATATCTCTGATGAATTTATTGTTTTTACATTGTCTTACAGTTGGCCAGGAGATGTGGATACTGACCCAACTTGTTAAACAGTTGATGGTTCTTTTGAGAGATTTTTCCAGTCCATTTGCTTTTTTATTAAACAAACTCCTATTTACATCTTTGTTACTTCACTTGGGATTGTAACTGTTTGGAACATGCTTTTTCTATTGTTCATTCTTCCTGTCTTAGATCCTTTCCAAGGATATATTACCAGGTGCTGGGAAATGGGACAAGCATGTACTTCTGCTGAAGATTAAGAAAAAAAATGAGGCTCTAATAGATGCTAAAGTACTTTTAAGTTTAGTCTTGTGAGTCTACTTCACTTAAAGTTTTCTCCCTTTTCTTATCTTTATGTTGCTGTGTCAAACAAAAGCACCCCTGTCTACTTTGCATTTTGCAAGTAAGTTTGAGTATTAACATATATTCTTCTAAATCTGCTTCTATCCTCTGCTGGATATTTTAAGATATTTTAATTCTTTTTTTTTAATTTTTTTTGTTTTATTTATTTATTTCTAGGAGAGAGAAACAGCGTGAGCAGGGGAGGGTCAGAGAGAGAGGGAGGCACAGAATCTGAAACAGGCTCCAGGCTCTGAGCTGGCAGTCAGCACAGAGCCTGACGCGGGGCTCGAACCCACGAACCGCGAGATCATGACCTAAGCGAAAGTCGGACGCTTAACCGACTAAGCCACCCAGGCGCCCCATAAGATATTTTAATTCTAAAGCTGAGAGAAATGAATACAGTTTAATATCACCAAAGGTGAAATGATGTGCCAGGATTTAGGGAGAAAGATTTACGGTAGAAGTTATCTAGTATTAAAGATGAGTAAATGCACACTCTTGTATGTCCTTTCACTTTCCCTCTCTACCCTGTTATCCCCCATTTTAGTTAGTTACAAAATTAATATAATAATCTCAAAGCTGTTAAATTAGCAGTTTTCATTATAACCGTGATTAATATGTGCTCGTTGTATGTAATAATATAAAAAATCTCATAAGTGATGTACATTTTCCTTTATATGTATCATTTTCAAGTACCATTGCATCCTCAAATATTACATTATTATGTGTTAAGTCCATTTTGGAAAGCACATGTAATTTTATAGTGACAGTCACAAGAAAAATAGAAACTGATGTACAGAAATTCATTTTCCAGGCAATTTTTTTAATGTTATCATATTTGTGAAGAAAGTATTCATTCAATTTTTCAAACACAATATTTGCTTACCCCAAAACCGTTTCTTTTTGTTTGGAATATTTTCAAATATTTTTATTATATATATTTTCATGAGAGAGTCAGAACATGGGTTTTTAAAAAGCCCTCATAATTTAATAGTATATTTTTACCATAAATATGGCCAGAAAAATCTGGAAATGCATATGAACCCAAGCAAAATCAGTCCCTGACTGGAGGAATAGACATCTGAACATTCAAACACAATGAGCTTAAAATTGGCTATTTGGAGTCTAAAATGCAATGTCAGTTGAGTCATCATTTCTTTAAGCTGTAATGCAATCCGCTAATAATGCTCATTAATGTTGGAATGGACCTTTTAAGCTGCAAAGTGTTTTGTCAATATTTACCCATCTTTCTACCATTGTGAAACTGTTATTAAGCTAGTACTTGTGTTCCCATTTTACAGAGAGAGGGAGAGAGAGAGTACATGACCATACAGAGTGGTTGAATAATTTGGAAGAGAGTAGAAGGTCATCAATAGTTTTGAAAAGACTAATGAACAAGGTTAAAAGTTCTCCATTTAGTGGCCCATTCAAACTCTCATGATATTGAGAGACTTCGAAAGCTTTGTAACTCAGGTTTCTGGGGATGTTTACCCTTTCCAAGGATATTATAGTGAACAGGGATATAGGAACAGATGCTAAGTCAAGACAGAAGTAGACTTATTTACATGCCACTACATCCTCTTGGAAGAATGCCACAGATAATAATATTCTCTCATTGTTGCATAGTGTGGAGCAATTTACATTGTGTTTGTATATACGTTATATTATTTTATCCTCACAATGAATAAAGTACTTTATTACTTCTAAATAAGGTCATAAATCTTGTATAAAACACACTACACATATAAACAATGAGGTACCTGGCTGACATATGACTTGATTTCGAAGTTGTGAGTTCAAACCTCAGGTTGACATAGAGCTTACTTTAAAAAAAAAGCTGCATATACACACAAAATAATTTAGAAAGAAACAAAGATTGTTGAACCATTTATGTTGAAAATAATCTGTCAGTTACTGGATTCAAATCAGTTTTTTAATGCACTATGATCATAACAAATTGAAATTTGTGACTATAGATATAACCTGAGAAGTTTTTCCCTGCATATAGGTTGCATAACTCATCCTGAAGAACAGTCACAGGAGCTCAAATTTAGAGTGTACTAAATGCTACTCAATACCAATATTTCCTTGTGGAAGACTAAAATCCAGGTATGCAGATTTTGTTCATTATACTGGATCCTAAATTTATATTGTTTGCAGGATACTAAATCTGCAAATTAACTTTGAAGAATTAACCAAACTGTAATTGTATCTTGAGACAGGTAGATTTTCCCAGCTAGTCTTTCATTAAAAAAACAAAACAAAACAAAACAAAAACTAGAGTGTAAAATTGGTTTTAGTAAATTCATGACACATATCTAAGAAAAGATATATATGAAAGAGAGACCTTGGTAGAGGGCTGAAAGAGAAAGTAAATAGCTAAATTGTTTTGTTATTAAAATGAAGGCAAGACCTGAACAACTCTTTCATTTTCTTTATTTTCTTATTTTATTTTTGTAGACTAGCTGTTCAGAGCCTTTGAAACTCAACTAAAGAAAGCATGTTCACTGCTGAAAAGAGCTTGTTGTCTTAAAGTTTGAAATTCTTCTTTTAGAAAACATGCAAAATACTGATTCCTTTAGAAGGTTATGTAGATGTCAGAGTTCTGTCATGCCTGTTCATCTGAATACTTTGATTTTGAAAAACTAAAATGGAAGACATGTAGAGAAGACTGCTCAGCATTTGTTTCTTGGCTAGAAAACAGATATCTTTCTCCTTTATCTTTTCTTTCTATACATACACACACTCCTATGTACCTAGAAACATTCTTTTATTAGAGTGAGGTGTACCTTATCAAACTGATCACTAAGCAAGAAATTATATTTCTGAACCAGCCCCAAAATTACATTACTTCCTCTTGGACCAGACTATATCTGGGGGTCAAATCCAGAAAGGACACTTGACGTTTGACTCTTCAAGAAATGAATTTTTGTATCATTGGGATTACATCTAGGTATAAGAATCGTTCAACTAGAAGGAAGATGCACTAGATTAAGACTAGCTGGCTGGCAGACATGAATACTTCTTTTCTTCTTATGTCATTAATTGCAACCAGGGTATATGTTCAGCACCCAAGAAAAGAACTAAGGTTTGGCAAGTATTTTGATTAGGGATAAAGCCATTAAGATGCCCCTGACTATCCATATTCTCCGGCAATATAGACCCACCTTCATTTTGATAGTAAATAATAGAATAATAGCACTTATATAGCTTTTACTGAAGGTCAGATACTATTTTAAGCAAACTGTAAACATTTTCTCATTGAATGTTTACAACAAGTCTTTAAGGAAGATGCCTTTATTTATCTACCTTTTAGGAATAAAGAAACTGTGTCATAGAAAGTAACCTTATTACCATTAAGATTGGCCCCATGCCACAACATGGAACCTCAGTTAGCTGTGCTGGACCATGTAGTAAACTCTCCTTTACATAGACGAGAGCTAGCCTAGCACCTAGGACCAATGCAAGCCAAACAGCCTCCTCTTTTGCCTTATCCACTTAAGACCAATGCAAGAGTCTCAGATATTAATACTGAAATAATAGGGACAGGTCAATTCAGAGCACAGTAGAAGTAAGAAACATAAGATGATGAGATGAGTAAAAGAGAAAGACAGTTTGCCCCAATTCTTTGAAGCATCTCAAGAAACATCTCATTCTCAAGCCTGAGCAAGGATACCACATCTATCCATCTCAGCCAAACAAAATAAAGAAGATAGTGAAGGAGGGAGAAATGGTTGGAGGGAGAGAGGTATGGAGAAAGAGAGACAGAGAAAGACACAGAGAGAACATCTCAGTGTTACAGTGCCTGTTTCCATGGACTCCCAGTTTCTCAGAACGGCTTCCAAATAGTAACATAGCTTAGAGGCTTCTGACTTAATTAAGTGGAGCAAAGGGTCAAAATAGATAGCAAAGGATAGATCAAAAGGAAAAAGAGAAATGACTTTTTCCAGACTAGTAGATCCGAAGACATTGAAAAAGAAGAAATGCCAGGGCCAAGTGGCCATCGCTGTGTGTATTTGCAATGCGTAACAATGGCTGATTGCATATACTCATAGCACTGTCATTTATAACCACCTGAAATTCAAGAACCTAGTGCACATCATATAGAGATCTCAGGATCTATTAAATCTCTCTGATATAATTCAGATGAGATCGTCCTGACTTGGAAAATTCAAGATCACAGCCACTTGATGACTTGTCCCTAGGTAATGTCAGTAAGTCTGGCAATACTATGGTTGGGCCATATTGGAATGGGCAGCATTCCAGTCTATAATCGTCTGCAACTATTGTTAACATCACATGCAACTCACCCTTTTCATATCTTTCTACCCACACACAAATTTTTAGATATAAAATTCTCCATTTAACTCACAAGTTAGTTATAAAATCCCTACTGTGTGGCTACTATTCTGGTAAGTGTTAGGTCCAGAGATATCACTCAATAACATGATCCTGTTGAGAAATACTTGCTAGTTTTTAGTTCCTGGCTTGAACTGATCAGAAAGTTTTTCTATATTGAAAAAAAAAAACAACACTCCTATTCCAGTTCAAAGTTATATCAGTAAACTTCCATGATTTACGAAGCCTAAACTTTTGTTTTTCTGTGTTCGGTTTGCTCAAGTTAATTGTGACTGCTGGGATCAAGTTACTTCACTCCAAACCGAATGTCTCTGGAAATTAAGGTGCTATTTTCACAATTCATCATCAAATTGCAAAGAGATTCTGTAGACAAATGCTGCAGTGATTCCATTTGGAACTTCTTTGTGCATAGCCCCAGAATGCTGTATTCTTGAATTATAAAATATTCACATGGAGAGTTGCATTGTAGAACACATGTCATGACCTGGAGAATGAAATGATATATTGGTATTATTTGTGACTTTGGCTTCTCTTGGTAGGATGGAGGCGAGGCTGTGATAAAACAACAAAACTAAATTAAAACAAACAACAGCGAGGCGCCTGGGTGGCTCAGTTGGTTAAGCATCCGAGTTCGGTTCAGGTCATAATCTCACGGTTTGTGGACTCTAGCCCTACAGCCAGCTCTGTGCTGACAGCTCAGAGCCTGGAGCCTGCCTCTGATTCTGTGTCTCTGTGGCTCTCTGCTCTTCCCCTGTACACATGCTCTCTCTCTCTTTCTCGAAAGTAAATAAACCTTAAAAAACAAACAACAGCAATCCATTTAAAAATAGTATTAATCATTTAAAAGTAAGGAATTACTGCCTTTCAAAAATATACTGGTGGAGTCATAAGTACTGGTGATTACTTAATATTTTTTCTTTGACAAAACTATGAAAAATAAAAGTACACACACATCCAAACATCCACTGTATTTCAAAAGTAACAAATACATAGACTTGAGATAGTTAATTCCAGTCTGTTGAAAAGTGATTCAGTGGTTATAATGAAAATTGTCATTCTATTGCTCCTACTTTATTCAGGGTGAAAATATCACTTTAATAATTTTCAAAAAAATGTGATCTTTTCTGTACTCCTTATCATTTAATGTGACTGAGAAATATAGTTTGCACTAAAAATTACATAATGAACATGGCAACTTTATAGGAAACTAAACACTGTGATCTCAAGTCCTACTTGATCCATAATTCCTTTGGAAATATCTATTATATTAACATGAATGACAAAGAATTTTAGGGTTAGTGTTTAATGAAAAAATCATTTTTCTGATGAGGATTTACTGATTGTGACTAACTAAGAAGAGGAAAGGACATTTAATATAGATGGCAGCTCTAACATATACATTGGTAAATATGGTCCTGACCATTAGTGAGTGCCTTTTAATAGAAGAGTTAATAGGAGTCAAGGTTGATGTATAATCAGAAATTCTACTCTTATCAGGTAGTTTGTTTAGTAATGTAGCCCAGCTGAGTCCATACTATTCAAATACCAAATATCCAGGGCACATATATGAGTGTGCCACTATTCACTATTTATAAACAAAAACTAAAAACAATTATGTCCAAAGACAAAGCAGGAAGAAATATTTGGGGAATGTTCATTTGTTTCTCAAAGACATCAACCATCATTAAAAGAAATAAGATAAAAGCACCTTGGTATTAGAGATAAATGGGAGTAGAGCAAAGTTGAATTATCCATAGCTAAGTGCACAGAGTCAAAATATTTTAACATATTTTATTATCATTCTAGATATTTAGGTATTTTGTCTCCCTGCATTTGGTTATTAGTAATCCCAATTTTTCTCCACTTCCATTCATCCCTAACTTTAACAAACAAAAACAGAATTTTAAAAATAGAGAAGAAACAGGTGGCTACCAGAGGGAAAGTGGGTAGGGAATAGGTAAAATAGATAAGGAAGATTAAGAAGTACAAACTTCTAATTATGGAATAAATAAGTCACAGAGATGATGGGTACAGCATAGGAAATATATTCAATAATATTGTAATAATGCTGTTTGGTAATAGATGGTAACTACGCTTATCGTGGTGAGGACTGAGTATAGAATTATTGAATCAATGTTATATATCTGATACTAATATAACATTTTATGTTAATTACACTTCTGGAAAAAATACATATAACATTTAAAAATTACTTCCTGGGTTACACGTTAAAATCATTAGACTCTTCACTGAGCTAATCAAATGGAAAAATTTTTGAAGGTCAAAGAGGAGTGGTACTTAAGACCAGGCATTATTATTTTTAAATTTATTTAGTTTTTAAATATGATGGTGATGGATTTGGTTGCAGAGTCTAATGGTTAGGCATATGAAATGTCAAGTGAAGAAAGAAGAAGGGATGTGTGTAAGAGACAGGAGAAAGATGTTGAATGAATCCAAGGGCACCCTTTTGGGTTCATTGGCATGTGAACTGGAGACAAGATAAGGCCTTGATGACTTTGTTACATTTCAGCTTTAGCTCAAAATGCTAGTGCATGCAAAGGGACTATTTTCTTGAGTAGATGTTTCAAACTGCTGTATATTAGAAAGTTCTCTTCAGTCAGAGCTCTACAAAATTTCTTCCTGAAAAAAGAATTCAACCTTTTATTATTATAAAAATAGCAATCACTACCAGAACAGGTGAGTGTCTGTTTTTTTCAGTAGCCAGAAACACATCTATTTTAAAGGCATCAACCAGTAATATTTTAGTGGTTTAAGAAACCATTGCTATAAAAATAAAGGGAAAAACATGCTCTGCAAAAATTAAAGGAAAACTCATTTTTAACAAGGTACCTAAATTTAATACAAAACATACCTCTGAAAAATGACAGTCCCTGGCATTCATTCCCTCTGGCTCTGCACCTTTATATGAATTACTTGAACTACCCTCTAAAAGGAAGGGAGAGAAAAGATATTTTTGGTGTTAGGTCAGAAATGTGCAAACTTCATTATTTTTTAGAAACTCTTTATAATCCTTGTATCTGGGGACAGGACTAAAACATGTATTATTGATTAGACTTGTTCTATCCCTTCTTTACTGTATATGCTTATTTTTTGAGAAACATGATTTGGCCATCAGTCAGTCAGTGTCTTTTTGGGCTATGTGCTTATGTGGCTCAGATATATAGTCCATCAAACATGAAGCCATGACTTTATGTATACAATACTGTTGATAGTTAAACAACTTCTGAGATTCTACTTGCTGGTTCAGGGTTTGTATGCATGAATTCTCTCAGTCTGACCAATGAAAATGAGAGGTATGGTCTCTAGGAGTAAAATGTGATTATTTCACAATTTTAACTGACAATGAACCTTTTTTTTCCCCAGTAAGTATACAGTCAGTAGCTATCATTCCTATCCACTGAAATATGCTATTTTTGTCCCCCCACTGAACATCTATCAGATGTAAATGACACAATACCTGTGTATTGCCTAGATCAATACCAAGCATATGATAGGTATAAAGTATTAGACCCTATTCATTACCTTTGAGAACAAAACCTACCCCTGCTTCTATATGTTAATGTAATTTAGGGGAAATTGCTTATTTAAGCCAAAATATTTTTACCAGTACAATTAGTGTATATGAATTATGCTTTACAGAATTTTTGTAAAATTAAAGATAACAACTCTGGCTTAAGTGAAGAGTATAGTACCTAACTCATAGCAGGAATATAATGAATTGCAAATAGTCAATATCATTGACATTTTTTCAAATTAGTTAAACTAAACTTTGAATAATTGTATTCCATTTGGGTTTTATTTCAATGACTTATTATCACAGTTTATGTAATTTTTGAAATGATTTATGTAAAACTGATAGTCATTTCATAAAACGTATACACCTATAGTATCTTTGGATTAAAGTTCCAGCTGTTATTTTCAGGGTGATGCTTTTTTCAGTTCTGCCTCTTTCATTTGCATTCCCCCTGATCTATTAGCCAGAAAGCAGAAGTGGAAAGACCATTTGAGCATGAAATAATTAGAATTGAGTGGCTCTTCTTTTGAGCAATTAATTTTATATGTGTATATTGGTGTGCCCCTTAAGATGTTCTTGTTAAGAATGTTTACTGTTGACTCATTTCTGTTCACTTTATGGCAGCTGTCTACCAGATCTTTTTGACTCCAATATATATGTCTATGTCCAACCAGAGGAGACATGTAACCATTTTAACACTAAAATTAACTAGGTTACATACAAAAAAGTGGACATCTTCTAAGTATACAACTCAATAAATGATACGAAGTGAATACACTTATTAACCAGTATCCAGATCCAGAAACATAATAATACCAACACTCTAGAAACCCACTTGTTTTCCCTGCCTATGAATACCCATGCCTCAGGGTAACCACTATTCTGATATCCACCAGCAAAGATTAATTTGTTTGTTTTTGTACTTTATGTAATTTGAAAATACAGTAGGTACTCTGTTGTGTCTAGATTATTCTACTCAGCATTACATTTGTAAGATTTACTCATATTTATTGGTGTTGTTGCAGTTTTATTTTTTGTTCTGTAATATCTTATTCTGTGAATATATTAATATTTACTTATTCTAATATTTATAAACAACTCCAAGTATGACAATTTTATAAATAGTGCTTCCATGGATGTTCTAATTCATGTTATTTGGTGAACAAAATGTAGGCCAAAGTAGAATTTCTGAGTTAAAGTATGCATATATTCAGTTTTAGTAGGTACCACCAAACAGTTTTCAAAAGTGGTTGCATCAATTTAAACTTCCTCCAACAGGGTAAGATTGTTATAGTTGTTTTACAGCCTTTCCAACATATATTTTCTATTTCTTCATTTAAGTTTTACTGATGGATTTTTATGATATTTTATTGTGGTTTTAATTTGCATTTTTCCTGATAACTAATAAGCTTTAGCACGTTTTTATGCATTTCTTAATCATTTAGATACTTCTTTTATGAATTGTCTATTCGAGTCTTCTTCCCATGTTTCTATTAGTTGCCATAAATCACATTTTAGTAAATGTATAGATTTATTTCTTAACTTTCTCTTCTGTCTTATTGGTCACTGTTCTTTGTTTGCAATAATCAATAATTGTTGAATACATGAGTACCTAAAGGTTTATTTGTACAACATGTGTAAGTCAGTGTGAAACCTCAAGGAAACAATAGGGCCCCATAAAAATTGGGCTTATTTTATAACCAAGAGTTGAGTGGAAGTGTCTTATTATTTATATAATATAATATAAAATATGATATAAAATATCCCACATTTGGATGATAAGTTTTTTAAGTAACAACATGTACACAATAAAAAATTTTGGCAACTGTGGGTCAAGGTCTATGAAATTGCACACTGACACATTTCCCTTCCTTTTTTCTCATAAATTATTAGTAGCTTATCAGATTTCTGTTTTACTTTTCTCTCAACTTGAGAAGCTCCAAAAAATATGTCACTTTAAGGGCTTACAAGGTATAAGATAACAGCATTATTCTTTGATGTTCACATTTGTGTATGTATCAGTTGTATATTGATATGAAAAAAATCAAGCATAAAGAATTAACCTCATATGGATTATTTAATACTATTGTTACTGACCCTCATTCAACAGAGTTCTAGTTTTTATATTAGGTGAAATCAATGTGGACAGTGTACACTTGTTTCATTTATTTCTTCTACAAATATTTATTGAATGCCTACTTTGCCCCTGTCTGTGTCAATTCAACATTAAATGATATAGACAAGGTTCTTGTCTTTTCATTGTGTAAATTCTAGTATTGAAGGAAGACAGATAATCAACAAATATGCATACCAACAAGATAACAAATAATGAAGGGAGTAGCAGAGAATATGTACTATGCGTAGAATTATAAACAAAGAATAATGCAAGTGTCTTGTTTGCCTCTTTTTTTTTTTTTACTTGTTAGGAAAGACCTCTTTGACATGATACCTAAGCTGACATATGAATAACAAGAAGGATCCAGCTATAGTAGTTTTGAAATAAGAGGAAGGAGAGTGTTGGTACATTCCAGGCAGAAGTGAACAACGAATGCCATTTTTTCATGTAATGAAATAAGTCCCGTGTGGCTGGACTATGTAAGTGAGGGTGACGATGACATAAGCATATGGATACGGCCAGAGCAAAGATCATATAAGACTTTGTGAGACAAAACAATGACTTTAGATTTTAAGCTGGATAAAAAGTCTTTAGAAAAACTTGATGTGAAAAGTCACATGAATAGAGAATAGAGATGGGCATTCCAGTTGGAATGACATGAGACAGGTTTTTTTTTTTGTTTGTTTGTTTTGTTTTGTTTTGTTTTGTTTTAGAAACAGGAAAATTGCTATATCCCAATATAGAGAGAGAGAAAGAGGTTTAAAACACACTACTGATGACAGAATTTGAGACAGACAAACATTACAGTTGTAAAAGAGTTCTCCTCATGCAAGTAACCCTGCCAACAATCTAATGTCTTAATTCTTCTCCACACTCCTGGTAGAGTAAAGTTTCTAAAATACTAATCTGAAGATGCTATTTCCTTACTTTAGTCCCATTTTTTCTTCTAATAATTTTCAAGGCCCATAATGATCCTGCTAGAGCATGTCTTTCTAGCATTATTTCACATTTCACTATTTCTTTTTCATTCCAGATATACTGGCCTAGTTGCAATTTCTTATGTTTTTTATCTTGAACTTTGGTGCTCCTTAGCATATTCCTTCTTTTGTCAGATTTTTTTAGTACTGTTTATAACTCAGCACAGATGAAAGCCTTTTCTGACCACTCTTTTTTCCAAGTATGATATCCACTATATTTAATAAGCAATATGGCACAAGCCCCACACCAATCAGAATAGATACTAGGTATAGAGAAAATATTTTGAAGCCATTAAAATATGGCTTTTTATGACCCACAATAAATACTGTATCACTATTTGCTGTTGTTTTGACTATATGAATACAAAAACAAATAAAAATATCTGATTGTTATAGGTTTGTGGGCAATTTTCTCTTGTTTCTTTTCTATTATTTTAATATACGATTCATTTTGAAGTATGAATGAATTCCATAATCACATAAATGTGTCAAGACTTTATAAAGAGTGGGAAGGAGATGAAAAGAAGAGAGATCTAACCAGACTGAAGGTCAACATTAGTGGTTAGAGAGAAGGAGTGTTGTGTTTGATTATGGGGGTTGAATTGTCAAATGATGAGTTTGGATTTGATTCAATGAATAAGAGAATCCCTTTGTAAGAACCTGGACATAGAGAATTATAAGTTGTAAGTGGTGCTTGAAAAGATAAATTTGACAGCAATACTGAGTGTGGATTCAGGGTAAAGACAGTTGAAACTAGAAATTTAGTTTGGAGATTGTTGTAATCTTGCAAACAAGACAAGAATAGCAGAAACCAGAATTGAGACAATGAGCTGAATGTGATTACTATTAGAAACCATGCTTCCTTACTAGAGAGTGAGAACAGAAGAAAGTTAAAAGACAAATAAGGACACAGCTAAATAGGATAGCAGGCTTTATGTTTCTATCTATACTATACACTCAGAACCCATATTTCCTTGTCCAAAACCAAATAATTATATTGAGACTGAAATAAAGATTAACAGGAGATAGCTGACATAAACATCTAAGTAGTAGTATCTACAAGATACATGGTGTGTTTAATAGTGAGTACTGCCAGTGAAAAGGTGAACCTGAGAGTTTGATAAAAGCTAGAAATATATATCATTTATAGGTAAGTACTCTAGGATCCTGAAAATAGTTAGAACTAATCTTTAAGAATGTTATATGTTATTTGTAAACCCTAAGTTCTTTGTATTAATAAATTCAAGCAGATTTCCAGTTTTATAAGTTGATAGTTTCTCTGGAAACCAGGTGCCAGAATTTTTCATTTCTCAGTGAAATTTTCTAAACCAGTGTGCACAGATTATCTAGATCAGGGAGTAGAAAAGAAATACACTTAAGTATATCTTAATGTTATAAATTAAGTCTAATCAGCTGCCAGAAAACAGAAGCCTTTATAAAAGTGATGGAAAGTTCATCTAATATCACCAAATGAGTACATAAAATAGTCTCTTTGGTCAGGGTTCATAAAGGAGTGAACAAACTTAGTGAACCAACTCTTCTCAATATGTTAAGGCTAAAAGATTGACAGATGGTGGACTTACTTGCAAAAATAGCAGAATCTCAGCTGCCAGCATTCTTTAGATTTCAAGTTGTTGAAAATCTTAATTGTCACAAAAATGACAACTTCAGAGCATTTAGATTCCCCATGAGTTTATCAAATACTGTAAGTTTATTATTTTTGGTCTATTCCTGTTTATTTTCCTTGTAAGCATTGATTTTCTTCCTAGTATTAAACACTGGAAGTTTATTATTTTTGGTCTATTCCTATTTATTTTCCATGTAAGCATTGATTTTCTTCCTAGTAAACTTTCTGAGTAAACATTCTTGGCCGGTTGGTGTTGATATGATGCCAACATGTAAGTGTTGTTTTGCAATTTATTTCGGAATGTAGCAATATAATTATCAACCATTATAAATTGATGAATATTCTATTTCTTTTTTTTTAATTTTTTATTTATTTCTAGTAGAGAGAGACAGCGTGAGCAGGGAGGGTCAGAGAGAGAGGGAGTCACAGACTGAAACAGGCTCCAGGCCCTGAGCTGGCAGTCAGCACAGAGCCCGACGCGGGGCCCGAACCCACGAACCGCGAGATCATGACCTAAGCGAAAGTCGGACGCTTAACCGACTAAGCCACCCAGGCGCCCCTCAATATTCTATTTCTAAGCAGCCTGTGTTTCCTTTGAGAACCTCTGTGTTTAACAATGAACATTGGCAGTAGCCATGAAGCTGTTTGATATACCTAAGTATTCTGAATGAAGCTTTGTTTCTTTATTTTTAAGGCTTGGAAAACCATTTGCATAAGTTAGAATTAAAAGTCTCAAATGGGTGTCTAGATTTAACATTGGAAGTTCAGTTTTACCCCATTGTAGGCACTTCTAAACTTCTGGGAAGAATTCCAGAACCACCAATTATGTCAAAATGTTTTACTAAGATACAGTAAGGCATATAGTGCAGAATCCCATGATGTGTATTAAATCCTCCCCTTCGTTCTGAGTGCTTCTTCAAATAAAGTAACTAAAACTTCTAGAAAATGGGGAGAAGAAAGATTTTCCAGGTTTGGGGTGGCAAAATAGCCTCCTATCTTATGATGGCAAGGCATCAGGATAATAAAGTATTATCTTGCAGATGTTTGTTTATTGGCAAAAAAAAAAAAAGAAAGAAAAATTTCTTATACATTCTTATACAGGGAAAAACCCAAAACAAAACAGGAAGCAAACAATTGTCATATATACAGTGAAGTAGACTGTTGGAAAAGAAATGGAAGGAGATCTGGTCAGTGAACATTCATATGAAAATGAAAAGCATATGAAATTTAAATGAAAAGTCAAGTGTCAGTTTGGGTAGAATTGCTTAAATCCATTAATATTTTGAAGACATTTCTTGAGCTGATGCTAAAACTTCTGTAAAATAGAATGAGAAATCATTTATAATAAGCGGGTACCTAAGAACTGTCTTTTTTATACACTTGAATTTGTTCCAAGACAGAAGAAAAAGAGGGAGAAGTGTATGCTAAAATCAAATAATAAATGGAAGAATGGTCATTGATCTCTTTTTCCAAGTAGGCAACAGTTTTACAAAGTATCACATTTCAATGCCAAGAACTCCAGGAAACCATTATCCTAAAGAAGGTGAAAACTTATACTCTAATGTGAGAATATTCTTTTACCATTAGAATTTGCATTTCATTTTTAAATGTTGTAAAATAAATTAAGTAGAAATAAACTAATAGAAAAGAATTATCTTGTTTCAGTTTTTGACTTAGGAAAATAATTCCCCATTCATAGGAAGAAAGCAAAAAACAAAACAAAACAAAATTCAACTTTTCTCTTTATCAGAAAGTCCCATTTCCTTTGATTTTATTTGCGTTAAAATATTTATTTATTTATGTATTTATTTATTTATTTATTTATTTATTTATAGTTTATGCATTTTGAAAGAGAGAGAGAGAGAGAGAGAGAAGGGCTTGATCTTACAAACAATGTTATCATGACATTAGCCAAAATCAAGAGTCAGAACCTTAACTGAATGAGCCACCCAGGCGCCCGAAGCATGCCTTAATTTTGAATGGAGGGAGAAGCCTGAACAGATTTTCTAAATAAAAATGCTGCTCTTTCTCTTTTACTATAATTTGAAGTGATTGGGATATTTTAAAATAAGGATTGGTAGAAAAAATATGCTACATAAATAATCTGTAGATGAATTTACTAAAATTTAATGATCATATATATACTATATAACTATTTTCCTTTGAGAAATACATGCTCTTTGTTGCACTCTGGAGATCATAATTAAAATTAATATTTGAGCATGTATGTGTTAATTAGTCTTCTAGGAATTATACATGTGCTATGATTGTCCACATTTTATGAATGAGTAAAATGAAGCATAGAGAAGTGTGTGGCACAGTCAGGACTCAAATGCAAGCAGTCTTATTTTGAACCATGGGCTTTTACCTGTATAATGTACTAGCTGTGCTAATAACACACAATTTTGCAGAATTACTAATAGTAAGCACAAAAATTCAGGACATGGTATTTTCATCACATCTGTCAAAATTGTAGAACCATAAAAATGTGTAAAATAAAAGCAGTCAAGGAAGTTTCAAAAAATATAACCCAGCCTCATAGACAAAAAAAAAGAAGAAAGAAAGAAAGAAAGAAAGAAAGAAAGAAAGAAAGAAAGAAAGAAAGAAAGAAAGAAAGAAAGAAAGGAGGGAGGGAGGGAGGAAAGAATGGAGGGAGGGGAGGGAGGAAAGAATGGAGGGGGGGAAGAAGGAAAGAAAGAAATGGGGACAATTTGTGTACATAATTTCAGATAAAGTTTCCATATCTCTAATTGATGGTGACACAGTGGATGTCCCAGTTCTGGAGACATTTAAAATTGCATAGTGTATCAGACAATAGCCTGTCAGGATGCAAGAATTCCTGTTCCCTCGAAAGTCTTTCAAGCTGGACTGGGAATCAAATTAACATGAGATAGGTCAATAGATACAAATCAAATTTAGTTGGTGTACATACAAGGAATACGCATAGACATGTAAATTCCAAAGACTGGCAAAATTAGGTACATATGTCATTCTGAACTAAGAAGAAGGGGGTAAGGGTCTGGAATTTCAGAGGAGAGAAATTCATTTCACAGGGTGATAAGAAAAGCAGAATTTTGGTACTTAGATATTTGTCCTACCATATAGATGGGTCACTCAGATAAATTTTGTCTCTTCTAATAACCCCTATTTTGGGAAAGACCCCCAATTTAGATTCTTCTATGTAGTTAAGGGAGAGACAAAAGTTTCTCTTGAGCCTGCAGTGTCTCAAGTGCCTTCATCTCAAAATAATCTACATGCCAAAGTGGCACGTTCTGGGAGGAGGGCTTGTTCTAAATCTTTTCAGTTCCTCCACCTGAAATTTCCTTGGAGGTTTCACATTTTAAAAGTTGAGCTGGTAGGTGATCTCATCTCTGATCCAGTCTCTTAATCCTGACAATAGGTCACTTTAGTCAAACTTATTTCAAGAGGCAGTGATGCAGGTTTATTCTCAAAGTTAGGCCCATGGTTCAAATAATCAGGTATTAAATAATAGTCATTTAAAATAGAAAGAAAAGAAAAAACAATGGTTAATGTTTGCGTCAAAAGTTAAGCTAGTTTCTGAGTTCTGAGGGTAGCCAGTTGATAAAACATGATTGATAAAACTTCTAGAGTGTCAGACTCAAAGCCTCTTCAGCTAGAGAACAGCTAATGGCAATCTGACTGATCTTCCTAGTTTACAGTTCGAATATCTCTGGTGACCTTTCGAGTGGCCCATGGAGCAACGGATTTTATATGCATGAGCTATCATGATTATTTTCTTACCCAAAATCTTTTATATTTAGTTTGTGGAGCATCAGGAAAAAGAAACATTTTAGTTCTCAAATGATTTCATGTTAGAAAGGTGTGAAAAATAAACAGTGTTAGTTTGCATAGTTGTAGTTAGGCATTGGAAGACACTAGAAGAAATCAGGATCTAGTTCAGTTTATTATGAATAGTATTAAGAATTCATATCTACTGGGGCGCCTGGGTGGCTTAGTCGGTTAGGCGTCCGACTTTCGCTCAGGTCATGATCTCGCGGTTCGTGGGTTCGAGCCCCGTGTCAGGCTCTGTGCTGACTGCCTGCTCAGAGCCTGGAGCCTATTTCAGAGTCTGTGTCTCCCTCTGTCTCTGACCCTCCCCTGCTCACGCTGTCTCTCTCTGTCTCCTAGAAATAAATTTAAAAAATATTAAAAAAAATAAAAAAAATTCATATCTACAAAGATTTGTTTTTGAAACATATCTTCTCTATATATTAGACTAATTTTTACCAATGTAGCCAAATTAGCTCTAATTTGTTTACCAAATAAGTCTAGTTTTAAAAAAGTCTTGGCTTTATTATTTACATAACTGCCATAAGAATACTCGTTTACCATTACACACTCTTTAAAACTTGCTCTATTTGAGCTTTTCAAAAGGAATCGCTAGGTTGAACATTTTATTATATTTTTTAATTAACAAATACTTATTTTTGAAAGAGAGAGAGTGAATGGGGGAGAGGTAGAGTGAGAGACCAGAGGATCAGAAGCAGGCTCTACATTGATAGCAGCGAGCCTGATGCAGGGCTCAAACCCATGAACCGTGAAATAATGACCTGAGCCAAAGTTGCCACTCAACGACTGAGCCACCCAAGCACCTTTTATTTTGGTTTTAGTTTTAATTCCAGTTTATTTAACTTACAGAGTTGTATTAGTTTCAGGTGTACAATATAGTGATTGCTCAGTGCTCATCTTGATAAGTATATTCTTTAATCCCCATCTTCTATTTTATCCATCCCCTCACCCACCTTTTTTATGGTAACTATCAGTTTATTCTCTATAGTTAAGAGATTTTTGGTTTGTTTCTTTTTTTCTTTGTTTGTTTTGTTTCTAAAATTCCACACATGAGTAAAATCATAGGATACTTTTCTTTCTCTAACTGATTTTGTTTACCATTATACTACTCAACTGATTTTGTTTAGTGTTATACTACTCTCTAGCTCCATCCATATTGATGCGAATAGAAATATTTAATTCTTATGGCTGAATAATGTTCTATTGTATATATAGAATAATTTTATGCTTTTTTCTATGAGGGACACTTGGGATGCTTCCATAATTTGGCTAGTGTAAATAATGAGAGAATAAATATAGATATACCTATATCCGTTCAAATTAGTGTTTTTGTATTATTTGGGTGAATACCCAGTAGTGCTGTTACTGGATCACAGGATACTTCTATTTTTAACTTTTTGAGAAAATTTCATGCTGTCTTCAATGGTAACTGCACCAGTTTGCATTCCCACCAATAGTGCATGACAGTTTTCTTTTCTCCACATCTTTGCCAACACTTGTTGGTTCTTGTGTTTTTAATTTTGGCCATTCTGTCAGATATGAGGTAATATTACATTGTGATTTGCATTTCTCTAATGATTTGTGATGTTGAACATTTTTTCATGAATCTACTGACCATCTGTATGTCTTCTTTGAAGAAATGTCTGTTTATGTCTTCTGCCCATTTTTAACTTGGATTACTTGTGGGGTTTTTTTTTTTTTATGTTGGGTTGTATAAGTTCTTTATATATTTTGAATACAAACCCTTGATCACATATGTCACTTGCAAATATCTTCTCCCATTCAGTAGGTTGCCTTTTAGTTTTATCGGCTATTTCCTCTGCTGTGCAGAAACGTTTCATGTCAAAGTAATCCCGATCGATTATTTTTGCTTTTATTTTATGTGCCTCAGGAAAATTACCTAGAAAAAATTTGCTATTGTCAATGTGAAAGAAATTGCTACCTTTGCTATAGTTTAGGATTTACATGGTTTCAGGTCTCATACTTGGGTCCTTAACCCATTTTATGTTTCTTTTTGTGTGTGTTGTAAGAAAATGGTCCACTTTCAGTCTTCCGCATGTAGGTGTCTGGTTTTCCTGACACCATTTGTTGATGAGACTGTCTTTTTCCCATTGCATACTCTTGCCTCTTTTTGCAAAGATTAATTGATCATATAATTATGAGTTTCTTTCTAGGCTTCCTATCATGTTCTACTGATCTATATGTCTATTCATGTACCAGTATCATACTATTTTGATTACTATGATTTTGAACTATCACTTGAAATGCAATTGTTATACCTTCAGCTTTGTTTTTCTTTCTCAAGACTGTTTTGGTTATTTAGGGTTTTTTGGTTGTTGTTGGTAGTTCCATACAAATTTTAGGATTATTTGTTCTAGTTCTGGGAAGATTTGGTATTTTGATAAGAATTGCATTAAATATGTAGATTGATTTGGGAAGTGTGGAAGTATTGGAAGAATATTTGCACTTCCAATCCATGAGCATGGAGTTTTCCTTCCATTTTTTTGTGTCATTTTCAATTTCTTTCATCAATATTTTATAGTTTTGAGAGTAGAGGTCTTTTGTCTCCTTTGTTAAGTTTATTCCTAGTTATTTTATTATTTTTGGTAAAATTGTAAATAGTATTCATTTATTAATTTCTCTTTCTGCTCTTTCATTATCGGTGTATAGAAATACAATAGATTTATGTACATACATTTTTTTATCCTGTGACACTTCTAAATTCATTTCTGACTTCTAGTAGTTTTTGGGTGAGTCTGTAAGGTTTTCTATATGTAGTGACTTGGGAAATGTTCAGTATTAAAAGTTAATTTAGGGGTGCTTGTGTAGCTCAGTTAGTTAACCATCTGACTCTTGATTTTGTCTCAGGTCATGATCACAGAGTCATGGGAGTGAGTCCTGTGTTGGGCTCTGCACTAAGTGTGGAACTTATTTAAGATTGTCTCTTTCTGTCCCTTGGCCCCTCTCCCCAGCTCAAGCTCTCTTTTTCTAAAATTAATATATATATTAATTATTATTATTATTAATATATATAATATATATATTTTTTTTTTTTTTTATATATATATATTATATATATATAGGCACCTGGGTGGCTCAGTCGGTTAAGCGTCTGACTTCGGCTCGGGTCATGATCTCATGGTTAGTGAGTTCAAGTCCTTCATCTGGTTCTGTGCTGACAGCTCAGAGCCTGGACACTGTTTCAGATTCTGTGTCTCCCTCACTCTCTGCTCCTTCCCTGTTCGTGCTCTGTCTCTCTCTGTATAAAAAACAAACAAACGTTTTTAAAAAACAAAATATATAAAAATAATAAAATTTTAAATTTTTAAATAAAAATAAATAAAATTTTATATTTAATTCTGATAACTCTAAAGACATGCTTATTTTAATTAAGCTAACAAACAAATTAACTTTTTTTAGAGAGAGAGAAAGAGAAAACAAGCAGGGAAGAGTGCAGAGGGGGAGACAAAGAGAGGGAGAAAGAGCGAAAGAAAGAGAGAGAGGGAAAATCTTAAGCAAGCTCCACACTCAGCATAAAGCCTGACAAGGAGCTTGGTCCCATGATCCTGGGATATGACCTGAGCTGAAATCAAGAGCTGGATGCTCTACTGATTGAGCCACCCAGACATCCCTAAACAAACTTTAAATACTGAATATTTTCCCAAGTCACATGAATTTTGGGTTAGGTCCTATCTTTCTGAGTTTTATAATGGACAATCCTTAAAAGTTCTTGCCTACAAACCAACTAAATAGAACTCCTTTACATATTAATTTTAGCAATGCCATTCTGAGGTAGAGAAAACATTTCACCTTTACAACATACATGCATACACAGACACACACAAACACATACAAGATGTAAATAAAATCTTAATTGTGTTTCTTGCTAATATTTTTGTAGAAGACATTATATACCTAATTCTTTAATACTTACATTTATTTGTTTATCTTTTTATCTATCTATCTATCTGTCTATCATCTATCTATCTATCATCTTTATGAAAAACATTTTCTTAAAGTTTGCATGTTGCAAGTCTTAGAGAAGATGAAGGTAGAAAATTTATATCAGATGCAGAAAGAGGGAGTCTAAGTTTTCTCCAAAGTGGATATTTGGAGCATATCTGCTTATTAAAAGAGGTGCTAGAATCTGGGCATAAAAGCGTTTCAACAGTTTGTATTTTGAAAAAGGCTTTTTTCCTCCTTTCCCTTTTTTCTCTATTTTTTCCCCCTTCAGTCTTTGGAGATTGAGAGCTGTGTTTACATTTCAAAGACATAATAAAATTTATAACTGCAAAGGACAGAGAAGGAGTGTAAAGATTTTTTTTTAGAATTTCAGGATAATTGCTATTTAAAATGTACCTCTTTTTTTAAGTACAGAATAATTTTGTTCCAATATCCTAATTTTTTAAAATATCCACAAACATTTTGAGAAGAATATGGAAGGTTTGGAGATTTATAAGAATAGGTAGACTTTAACTTGTTCCTAAAGTTGTATTTCTGGTTTTGCAGAGATTGGCAAAATAAAAGCAGTTGATATTAATTATCCAAAGAACTGGTTTACAACCTGAATATCAAGGTAGGGATTAATCTTTTTAAATAAATTTACTTCTTTATATCAAGGAGAATTTTTAACTAAAATGGAAACTAGAAGATTTATGTCTATAAATTTACATAAAGTATTTTAACAAAAGTCTGTGTGTGTGTGTGTGTGTGTGTGTGTGTGTGTGTGTGTGTAATTTAACCTTGGTTTCTATTAGCCTCTGAATATTGGCCTTTTGTGGATCATTTGTAGGAGGGCCTAGGAGAAATATTGGCTCTCTATTTCCTCAGAAGAGAAAGTTGTGAATATAGCCAAAAAATATTTTGAAAGTAGAGGTAAGGGTGTTTTGTAATTTTAAAAGCTCTTATGTTATCCATGGGACAGAAATTTTTGTGTGTGTGTGAAGGGGTGTGGGTAGGATACTCGTGCAATGGACATTTTGTAGGAGTGCATGAAGCTAATTAGAGCCTTGTTAGAGAGTCCTGGAATGTAGGAGCAAAGGGATCCTAGTTGCCAATCTTGAGTGTTTTTGTTAAATTCATTTTTCTGGCTTTTAACATTTATATGAAAAAACTGTATACCTTGAGTGTACAGATTAGGCCAGAGTGATCTCTGTAAGTGTTGTAGGGAAAGGGAAGTTAAAACAGGCACATGAACCTAGATTTTTAAAAGGGGAATTTACATTGGATGTGGTCATTTATTTTTGTTTTAAGTCTATTTTTTTAATACTGTCAAGGAAATCCCTAAGGCTTGCTATTATATTAATAAGACAATCGAGAGCTCTTTATAAGATGCATATTTTAACATAACCAATTTAAAGGATCCATCACCTGGCCATTGATGAGTAAGATCTCTTAATAGTGACTTAGTGGCTTAATCAGACTCAAGAGGCATCCGGAGAGGGCATAGATGAGGTAGCCCTCATGATTCAAAGTTTACTTCCAACATTTTTTTGCTAAGAAAGCAAAAACCTTCTTGGCACAGGTAGTAAGGGTGATGTAGTGAAAACAATATCTTTGGTCTCCCATAAGATCCCTCCAGTCAGAGATCCACTAATCTGTGACGCTAGACAAGCACTTATGGAATGGAACTTTCCAGCACTACCAAGCAACAAAAATTGAGATAACAAAAGTTCTTATTAGCTGGAATCTCTCATGAGAAATACCTCTGAGAGCTTATACATCCAGACAGGAGAGAAACTTGTATTCCCAGGCTATTTGACTGGCTACCGACGTGCACCCCAAAAAGTGATCCCTCTGGATGGTGGAGACCAAAAAGAATATTCTTTCTGGTTACAAAGCCAAGTTTTTAAGGCAGAGAACAAGACAAAAGGAAAACTATAAACATTTTATCTAAGGTTTGGGTATTTTGGAGCCACACTAATACTTAGGAAGTATATACGTCATGGAGTTGGGGTTGTGTTTTGTTTTACAGTGTATCTTGATACACAGAAGTTTCTTTTAGGTTGGTAGGCGAGCTAGTGTCGATATAACATTCTATGGCCAACTTATTCTATCATGGAGGTATTCTTTTGTCTTTTTCTTAAATAGTTTATTGTCAAGTTGGTTTCTTTTTTTTTTTTTAATAGTTTATTGTCAAGTTGGTTTCCATATAACACCCAGTGCTCATCCCAACAAGTGTCCTCCTCCATATCATGGGGGTATTCTAGAGGTGGCCAGTGCCCTAACAGCTTTTAAGTGCTTGACCATGCCCACCAATTTTGCAGCTTTGGCTTCCAAAATATCCTGTAGCAACAGATGACATATAACATAAAAGGCATAGAGAAAGGAAAACAAAGAACATCTCTGGGAGGAAATAAATAAGTACCCCAAATCTATATACCACATTTAACCAGAGAGTCACCAAGCCCAAAGATATGGATCCACAAATATTTTCTCCTGCTAATCTAGATTTATAAAGAGAAAAAAGGGCTCTCACCACTCTCGCTCCATTGGACTCTGCAGATAGAAATTTCAGGAGGCTGACAGATAAGAAGTCTTTCTTATCTTTTGTCAGCTGTACGTCAGATGTCCCAAAGAAATCTCAGCTGCAACAGTGCCCAGCGTAAGCAGTGTCCAGTGAGTTAAAGTCATCCTGCCAGCTATGCCAACTGATGGGGGATAAGGATTCTTATTCCTTCAAAGGTCCTTCTAGCTGGACTACGAATAAAATTAAATAAGGATATATAGAAGGAATCCACATAGACTGGGACATTCCAAAGACAGTCAAAATGAGGTATGTATGTCATTCTGAACTAATAAAGGGGTACGGGTCTGGGCTTTTAGAGGAAAGGAATGCATTTCATAGGGTGATAAGAAGAACAGATATTTGGTAATTGGACTTTTGTCCTACCATACAGATGGGTCTCTCATATAAAATTTATCTCTGATAATAACCCTTATTCTGGGAAAGACCTCCAGTTTAGATTATTCTATGTAGTTAAGGAAGGAACAAAATGTTTTTTGAGCCCACACAGTCTCAAGTGCCTTCAGCTCAAAATAACCCACATGGCAAAGTGGCAAATTATGGAAGAAGAGGGCCTGTCCTGAACCTCTTCAAGATTTTATGAAAGTCCTTAATCATAAAGATACAGACAATAATAATGTTCATAAAATTGAAAGATCTGAATTCCTTTGAGTAATATGTCTTTTATTTGGATATTTTTATGATTTTAAAAAGTAGTGATCTTTTTATATTATATCAGGTTTAGAGACCTTATGACAGAAAGTTGTGTAGGCCATATTTATTTAATACTCTTCTGAAGATTGTAATCTATTAAGTGTGAAATAACATTATGTCTAGAAAATGATGTACATAACTTAATTAAAATGAGTCATAATTACTGATCACCATAATAAATATAATAATAATAATAAAATAATTTTGAAGTACTGTGAGAATTGTCAAAATGTGACTGACACAGAGACACAAAGTAAGCAATGCTATTGGGAAAATGATGCTGATAGGCTTGTGTATGCAAGTTTGCCACAACCTTAAATTTGTAACAAAACAAAACAAAACCTACCATCTGCACAGTTCAATAAAGCGAAACACAATAAAATTAAATATGCCATATTTAAAATCTAATCTATGTACATTTATTCTCTCTCTCTCTCTCAATCTCTCTCTCTCACACACACAAACACACACAAAGAATTCATCCAGAATGGTAAAGAGATAATGGAAATCAATGGTATGTTAAAGAAAACTTAAAAAAAAAAAAAAGTGTTGTTTTTTTTACAAATAGTTTATTGTCAAGATGGTTTCCATATAACACCCAGTGCTCATCCCCACAAGTGCCATCCTCCATGCCTGTCTCCCCCCTCCCCCCCACCCATCAGTCCTCAGTTTGTTCTCAGTATTCAAGAGTCTTTCACGGTTTGCCTCTCTCCCTCTCCCCCACTATTTCCCCCCTTCTTTTTTCCCTTGGTCCTCCGTTAAGTTCCTCCTAATCCTCCTATACGTGCAAGCATATGGTATCTGTCCTTCTCTGCCCGACTTATTTCGCTCAGCATAACACCCTCTAGGTCCATCCATGTTGCTACACATGGCCAGATTTCATTCTTTCTCATTGTCATGTAGTAGTCCATCGTATAGATAAACCACATCTTCTTGATCCATTCGTCTGTTGATGGACACTTAGGCTCTTTCCATGTTTTGGCTATTGTTGAGAGTGCTGCTATGAACATTGGGGTACATGTGCTTCTATGCATCAGCACTCCTACATCCCTTGGATAAATTCCTAGCAGTGCTATTGCTGGGTCATAGGGGAGTTCTATTGTTAACTTTGTGAAGAACCTCCACACTGTTTTCCAAAGGGGCTGCCCCTGTTTTGTTTTTTTTTTTTTCATATAAGCTATTTTGCTTGTAAAAAATTCTCTCTGAGTATTTATATGAGCCTCCACCTCCACTGGGATTTCGCAGACTTTCTTTTCAGTAATTCTTATAAAATGGAAAGAATAAAAAATTGGTGAAGTAACATGGTGCCCTTAACTAACAACACCAACACCAACATCTCACTGAGGAAAGAGAAATATTGAGATACAAAACAAGAAATTCATATCAGGTGCTCTAGAAAAAAAAAAAAAGCAGAGAAGCATATTATTAATGAAAATCCTGGAGTAACAGCACAAGTGGTATTTTATTTGGTATTTTCTTTAAAGCTTTCAGCCCTTAAAAGGATGAGACCATTACCCTCTTCCACAATTCTAAACTGTAACATTTTTTGCTGCTCCAGCTCTTTGAGACTTATGTAATTTATTTATGCAAGTGTGCACTATATATCTGCTATTATTTTTGGTTTCCTCCAATATTGGCTTTATGATTTCATAAGCAGATGTTCACCTGGGGGGAAAAAAGACAAAAATTAGGAAGGAAGGGAGAGAGGAAGGGTGAAAAAAAACTGAATAAGGAAGTGTTACTGTAATTGAGAAGAGTTTAGTAATGTTTGCCCCCCCCAAAATTTTTAAACCTTTGAAAGTGGTAACAGCATGTTTTGTACTGCTAAAAAGGTGCTTCTAGGGATGCCTGGGTGTTTCAGTTGGTTAGGCATCCGACTTTGGCTCAGATCATGATCTCACAATTCATGGGCTCGAGACCCGCCTCAGGCTCTGTGTTCACAGCTAGCTCAGAGTCTGGAGCCTGTTTCAGATTCTGTGTCTCTCTCTCTCTGAGCCTCCACTGCTCATGCTGTCTTCTCTCAGAAATAAATAAAACATTAAAAAAAATTTAGAAAGGTGCTTCTCCTATGTGAAGTGACATAGGAGTCAAATATTTCATTGAGTACCCCTAATGTGGAATTCTTGATATTATCATTCCTTTATTTCTTGTAAGTTAAAAATTTTTGTTTTGGAATGGTATATTATCCATTTATTGTCTATTTGGATAACTTATTAATTTTAATTGAGGCTTTATAAGTATTCCTTCCATAGGAAGATGTATCAGATCATACAAGGGAAATAATTTCTAATTTTTCCCTTTTCCTCCCCCATGAAAGTACCAACCATGAGGGACATTCCTTTTTAATTATTTTGACTCTATACACAGGTAATTGTAGAAACAATATTTTGCATTGAGTCTAGGTGTATTTGACACTTTTAAATATTAAGAAGCAAGGATGTACTAGAAAAACATTCTTTTTTTAATATTTATTTATTTTTGAGAGGGAAAGACACAGAGTGTGAGCAGGGGAGGGGCAGAGAGGGAGAGAAACACAGAATCTGAAGCAGGCTCCAGGCTCTGAGCTGTCAGTATAGAGCCCGATGCGGGGCTCGAACTCACAAGCTGTGAGATCATGACATGATCTGAAGTCTGACGCTCAACCAATTGAGCCACTCAGATGCCCTACTAGAGCGGTATTCTTTAGTGTGGGGGGGGGTATGAGGGAGGAGAATGTGCTACCATTTAAGCTATGAATTATTCCAGAACTTCTAATGCAAATTATAGCCAGTGCAGAGAATTTCCCATAGAAGTGAGCTAAAGAATAACCTCTGTTGTTTGTTTTTTTCCCTTGCCATATTGACAAGTTGGCTCTTTTCATGGGACATTGGTAACCTGACCCTTTTCTTTGTCAAAACAGAAGAGAACTGGCAGTGAGCAGCCTCCTACAGTCTGGATTCCTTGTTTCCAACCCTATCTAAGGGCTTTCTGTGGAAAGGATTTCTCATGTTTCTCACTACTGCCTCAGGCATTTGTACCATATTCCTGGCGGTTCCAAATTATTCTTAAGATTTAGCTCTTGCAAGGTGAGGGAAAGGGGAAAGTTTATTGGATTCCTCCCATCTGTCCAAATCTAGTACACATTGTCTCTAGTGCAAATCCTATATCATTTTAAAAAAGCATGTCTAATTGATCAAGCAAAATAATCTCAACTACTACTCCTACCTTTTACACCATTAAGGAATAGACAGGTGTATATATTAAACTATACAAAACAACACGAATTAGAAGCGAGGGTCCTAGTGGAATTTATAGACCTCTAAATAATATGATACTATAGCAAATAGATATCTTTTAAAAGGAATCTTAGTATATATTCTCATCCTCCTTGTCTGTGTATTGTTGATTCCTATAATTTGTGTAACATTTGAAAATACATAAAGAGTTATAGGACATTTGGTCAGCAACTAAAAAGTTGTGTAGGTATTGAGGCAATCATCTGTGAAACAGACACACTGAAAGAAGCAGAGCTCCAGTATCATAAAGAGATGAGAAAGGAAAAGTTAAAAATCAAATTTCAAAATAACGAAAGACCACAGCTCACTCCATCCTATCCTCCTCCACTTTCCTAAATGTATTGTCCAGGAAATTATATTCTAGTATACTTTGAAAAAAGAGAAAATAAAATTGAGAACAATTGAGAACCGTCAAAGCACTCCCAACACTTAAAAGTAAAGGGTTCCGTTTCAGATACTCAAACCGAATCCAAGAAAAGCATTCGTTGCAGCTGGAGGAAGAAGAAACATGGTGGCTTTCCTACAAACATCCTGAATGAAAAAATAAACCCATTAAATAAAGCATTAGACAATTTTTTCAGTTTGTGTGGATACTATGTACCATAGTGTTGTCAAAAATATGCCTTTTGTTGTTTTACCAAAAGGGAATTCTGTTAAATTTAACATAAAATTGGAAATTTATGCTTAGTTGAAAAGACATCTATTTGTGAGACTGCTCAATGAGCTCTAATGAACACAGAAAACTCTTCTCTGTAGCATCCTGGGCTGAGAAATGAAGGACTGGAATCTGGGCTAGGACACAAAATGAACACCTGAGACTCCATTTCAAGAAAACGTTAATCTTATGATTTCAGGGAGATGAAGATATTGCTAAGTAGCCAGATGCTGGTATTTAAAGCCAGATTGCTTTTGCTATCCAAGTCATTCGTCTTTATTTGAATAGCTGGCAAATACTTTCCTGACAACTACCAGAGCGCTTCTGGAAGTGTTAATAAGTGACACATTTTATTCAGCAAGAAAATAATGGATGATTTTGTGATTGCTGAATTACGATTACACACAGAAAACCACAATAAAGTAGAAATAATTTCCCCTCTGTAAACATTTTCTCTTCTTTCTTTCTTTCTTTCTTTCTTTCTTTCTTTCTTTCTTTCTTTCTTTCTTTCTTTCTTTTCTTTCTTTCTTTCTTTCTTTCTTTCTTTCTTTCTTTCTTTCTTTCTTTCTTTCTTTCTTTCTTNTCTTTCTTTTCTTTCTTTCTTTCTTTCTTTCTTTCTTTCTTTCTTTCTTTCTTTCTTTCTTTCTTTCTTTCTTCCTTCCTTCCTTCCTTCCTTCCTTCCTTCCTTCCTTCCTTCCTCCCTCCCTCCCTCCCTCGCTCACTCGCTCTCACATGGATTTCTTTAGTTGTGCAGAATTCAACATTCCTTGTAAAAAGATCTGTGAAGGGGATTGGGGATTAATTCTCATAAAAGGAAAAAAGTGTAAGGAATACTGTAGGTGACAAAATAAGTAATGATACAGGATAAGCTATATTATTAATCCTTCTGCAAAATCCATAAACAGTGTATTGTGCACAGAATAGTGAATCTATTTCCCCTTTGTGGTGAAAAAATAACTTCTGAATGGTGCCTGTATTTTTTGCTTAGAGACTTACATGTTTCTGGGATCTCAGAAGAAGAAAAAATATGATTGAAAAAATTAGTCCCAAATGATTGGATCCCAGAATTTTATTCCAGATTTAGTCTAATGACAGGAAAATGTTTGAAAAATAGAAGAGTATAAATTGTTTAAATTAGTCATTTTGCCAAAGTCCTTTACAGTTGTTAGAGATATGTGTGGGCTTTTCTTTGATAATAGTCGCAATGGAAGTCTTAGATTTTAAATAAAATTATTCATTTAAGGAAACTGAGCTTTTTGGAGACATGGGCAATTCTAGAATTGGGTCACAGAAAGTATTAAATAAGTCTGGAACATCTTGCTATGCAAAGAAGTAAGGAAATGCTGAAAAAATATGAGGAACTTGTTGAAAAGACATATGAGCCAACTTGAGGGATCTTTGAATGCTCAATGTTGAAGCAATGTAAACAACAAAATTAATAATAATAGTAATAAATAATAATAATAATGGAATATAACCTATAGACAGAAAGAAATATCCTGGAGTGCATACCGATCAATATTAATAAAATGAATGGGAAAGTAAGGAAAACTCTTTCTTAAAATAGTATTCTAACTGATAAATGGAAAATGAATGATGGGACTAGAAAATTGTCAGTTGGGATGTAATAATTGCCATAGGCAAGAATCATCAATGGTTGCTAAAATTAGTAAACAAAAATGTTATGAGAAAGGATATTTGCAGAGTATCTTCCTATAACATACTTATCAATTGCAAAGAGAAAAATAATAATCTTACAGTGGAGAAACCTGATAGACACTACCTTAACCAGGTAATCAAAGTTAAAATCACCAGAATAATGGGGTGCCTGGGTGGCTCAGTCGGTTAAGCGTCCAACATTGGCTCAGGTCATTACCTCATGACTCATGGGTTCAAGCCCCGCGTTGGGCTCTGTGCTGCCAGCTAGCTCAGAGCCTGGAGCCTACTTTGGATTCTGTGTCTCCCTCTCTCTCTGACTCTCCCCTGCTCACGCTGTCTCTATCTCTCTCTCTCAAAAATAAATAAAACATTAATTTTTTTAAAAAAATCACACTAAAACATATCAATATCATATATACCTGTGGATATAATGCACTAAAAAGGTGCAGCGTAACTTCTGTGGTATTGCTGTGAAAGATACATAACTTGATGATAAACATGAGTAAATATCAGTCAAACCCAAATTAAGGGGTATTTTACAAAATAACTGGCCAGTAGTCTTCACAAGGTCAAATTCATTGATATGGGCTGAATTGTGAACCCCCTCCTCCAAATTCATAGGTTAAAGTTCCAACCTCCAGTACCTCAGAATATGACTACGCTTAAAGATAATGTCCTAAAAGTGGTAAGTAAGGTAAAATAAAGTTTTTAGTCTAAGTTCTAATTCAATATGACTGGTGTCCTTAAAAGAAGAGATCAAGACACAGACAGGGATAGAGAGAATACCTTGTGAAGATACTGGAAGAGAATGATTATGTACAAGCCTAGGAGCAACACCTTAGAAGAAATCAACCCTACCAAAACCTTGATCTCAGACTTCTAGGCTCCAGAACTGTGAGAAAATAAAATTATCTCATATAAGCCATCCAGTCAATGGTACTTTGTGATGACAGTCCTAGCAAATTAATATAGTCATTAAACACAAAATGAGGGGCGCCAGTGTGGCTCAGTCGGTTAAGCCTCCAACTTCGGCTCAGGTCATGATCTCATGTTCTTGGGTTCGAGCCCTGCATCGGGCTCTGTGCTGACAGCTCAGAGCCTGGAGCCTGCTTTGGATTCTGTGTCACCCTCTCTTTCTGCCCCTCCTCCACTTTGTCTTTCTGTCTCAAAAGTAAATAAAACATTAAAAAATTAAAAAACATAAAATAAACACAGAATGAGACTCAGAAATTGTCCCATATTGAGGGAAACATATATATAACAACTAAATACAATATGAGACATTGGAATATATCCTGGAACATACAAAGGGCATTAGTGGCCCAATTGGTGATATTGAAATGAGGTCTGCAGATTAATTAATAGTATTGTATCAATATCAATTTCCTGATGTTGATAAGTATATTAACGAGTAGGAACTGGTATGCTGTGGTTATAATTATGGTAAAGTTTGGAGAATTTGGATGGAGTGTATACAGGGACTTTCATACTATTTTATAAATTTTTCAAATAAAATAAAAAGTTAAAGTTAGAATAGTTTAATAAAAATATTATAAAAATAGGATATTACTTTCAAATATTACTTGAAAGATGTTTGCTGGAAGAGTTTATTCTTGCAATTTTGGACACTTGGCTATTTATCATGACACTGAGAAGAAAATAATTACCTGTCTTCCATCAATTCCTCTTTAAAGTCTCTTTATTGAGGTGCTTGGGTGGCTCAGTCAGTTAAGCATCCAGCTTCAGCTCAGGTCATGGTCTTACAGTTCATGGGTTCCAGCTCCGCATTAGGCTCTGTGCTGACAGACAAAAAACAAAACAAAACAAAACACCATAAAGTCTGTTTATTTTCCAGGCCTGAGGAGAAATTTTCATGTCTCAGATTTCACTGTACATTTCATTAAATTCCTTTAAGCTGGGTCTATTGATATCCAGGGAGTACACTCACATGAGCACAAGTTTATTACAAAATAATTTATAATTATTAAGTATGTCTTTGTACAATTTAATTCAGCAAATATTTATTGAGCATTTAATGTCTGCAAGATCTTATGGATAGAGGGACAAACAAAAAATAATTTGTTCCCCACAGGAACTTACAGTCTAGAAGGTGAGAGAAGAGAAGGGTGGGAAGATAAATTAACGTTTATTACATATCTACTCAGGACAACTATTTTGGGAAGACACTACTAACTTCAATTTTATAGATGTGGGAGCTAAACCTTGTAAATCATTCTGTTGGAAATAAAATATGAGTTGATTCTGAAAAAAATAAAGTTAGAACTGGGGACATAGCTAAGGGAGAAGTTGCATTCCAGGGAAAGCATATGCAATGATTTGGGAACATTGAGATCATGCTGTATTTAAGCTCTTTCAGTAGGCAGAATCTTGTAGTAGGGCATTGCATGTTATCCAAAGAAATTTAAACTTTGTCCTAAGATGAGAGGGTAATTTAATGGTTTTAAGCTGGGAAGGAGAAAATACTGGTTATGTAGAGATAAACATTTTTCAATTTAGATTCTTAATATTTTCTTTTTTTAAGTATTACCAAAAAAAAAAAAACACACACACACACTGAGCTTCTTTTAAAATTACTTGCCAAATCATTGTATATAGCTTCAAATTGGCATTCTTCCCCACCCCTAAATCTTGGTTCCATCCACATTCCAAAAGGAGTTTCAATTAAAGAGCCATAGAAGGTTTGAAAAAAGGGTCAATTTATGAAAAAGAGATGCTCTACTTTGTTATTTCCCTTTGGGCAACCTAGGGGAATATTTACTCCTGCCATTCTCCTGATGTTCAGGTATCTTCTAACCAATTGAACACAAGTATTGAAGGAAGTCATATCAGTCCATGATTAAAACAAAACACTAGTAGTTCTTATTCTGGTATCTTGTGAAATCTCTAAAATTGGAAAGGAATATTTGTATATTATATGTACATTTTTTCCTGTGTGAATGAAGAATTTTTTTGAAAATGAGAGAGAGAGGGAGGGAGACGGGGGGAAGAGAGAGAGAGACAGAGACAGAGAGAGACACAGAGAGAGAGGTGAGGAGTTAAGGACAGGCAAAGGGAGAGGGAGAGAGAGAATCCTAAGGAGGCTCCCACACCGGATGCTGGGCCAATCTCATGACTGTAAAATCATGACCTCAGTCAAAATCAAAAGTCAGGCTTAACCAACTGAGCCACCTAGGTGCCCAGAGACTCAATAATTTTAATGATATTCTTTAATTTGTCTAAAGTTTAAATTCTAAGAACTACTGCGAAGGTAATTTGAGATTCCTTTGACTCTAAAATAAAATCCTGTAGTTTAAACTCCAGTTCTCTACTGTAATTTTCAGAGGATCTTATGTTTGTGTATCTGTCTATGTATATTAGTTTTCAACTGGGTAAAGTTATATATATAGCTGTGATGAAATACAGTAAATGATTTTGTTATAATACATTAGCTTGTAAATCTACTACAACCATAAGAATATTTGATCACTCATGGTAATACCTTTAGCTTATATTCTTAAATTTTTTTAAATTTTTTATTTATTTTTGAGAAAAAGAAAGACAGCAATGAAAGGCCAGAGAGAGAGTAGACACAGAATCTGAAGACGAGCTCCAGGCTCTGATCTGTCAGCACAGAGCCCTACACGGGGCTCGAACCCATGAACCGTGAGATCATGACCTGAGCCGAAGCCAGATGCTCAACAGACTGAGCCACCCAGGGGCCCCTAGCTTATAGTCTTATTAGAACAAAACATAAAATATCTGTTTGAAGAAGGCCAAATGCTGTCTAGATATAACTTATTTCACCCCTCCCTTCGCATTTTGATTTTTCATGGGTACAAATAATTATGGTTAAACAATGTTTTTAACCTCATGTAATAATGTGTATCATAGATAAATAAAAAAATTATGACATATTGATTATCAACTTTATAGCTTACAGAAAACATATAACTGAATGTTAAAAGCCTTTATCTTTATTTATAATATTCTACATTTTTAATGAAAAAGGTAAAATTGATAACATGCCTATATATGAGAAAGAATGATATCATGCCATTTGCAACAATGTGGATAGAACTGGAAGGTATTATGATGACTGAAATAAGTCATACAGAGGACAGATACCAAATATTTTCAATCATATGTGGATCTTGAGAAACTTAACAGATACCATGGGGGAAGGGTAGGGGAAAAATAGTTACAGAGAGGGAGGGAGACAAACCATAAGGGACTCAAAAACAGAGAACTGTGGGTGAATGGGGTAGGGGAGAAGGGAAAATGGGTGATGGGCATTGAGGATGGGACTTGTTGAGATTAGCAATGGGTGCTGTATGTGAGGAATGAACCACGGGAATTTACCCAAAAACCAAAAGTGCACTTTACATACCTAATGTTAGCTAATTTGACAATCATTAATATTAAATAAATAATAAATAAACACTAAAAAAGAAAGAAAACATGCCTATATCTTCTAAAATAACATAAATGTATAAATAAAAATCTATAAAATTAGTTACCCATAAGTCATGCATGTGGGGCTAAAACATGTGGAAGGAATGAGGAGGAAGTAACAATCTACATATACAAAGAATATATACTAAGAATAAGTTTAAATAAATTAGAATTGAGTAAAACTCTAAAACTGGGGCACCTGGATGGCTCAGTCGGTTAAGCGTCCAACTTCGGCTCAGGTCAGATTTCATGGTTCCTGGGTTCAAGCTCCCCCCCCCACACACACACACACGCGCATCAGGCTCTGTGCTGACAGCTCAGAGCCTGGAGCCTGTTTCGGATTCTGTTTCTCCCTCTGTCTCTGCCCCTCTCCCACTCATGCTCTGTTTCACTCTGTCTCAAAAATAAACTATTAAAGATTTAAAACTCTAAAACTGAATGCAGGTAGAAACAAATGTACCCAGATGTACTACAAATGAATAATATAATCAAACTTAAAGGGAGTGAAGAACTAATCCATGCAACATTTAAAAACTGTAGTTTGACAATTTTCAATGTAAGGGAATAAAAGAACTTCAAATAGAATTGTAAGTAACTCTTAAAGACATTTCTATAGGTAGGTAGATGAGATATAGACAGATGCTAGACAGATGATAGATGATGATTGATAGATAGATAGATAGATATTCTGAAAAGAGTTTGTATGTATTGTAGGATCAATCAAACATATAAATGTGTACTTTATTTTGCAATGGGAGCTTGAGTTTTTATTATGGGAGAAAGGAGATATTAACTGATATTAAAAAGGTTAAGATATTAACTGGAATTAAAAAGGTTAAGAACTATGTGGGGATAGACTGGAATTGGAGATATCAGTATAAACTTAATTTTTTTAGCTCTGTTAGTTGAAAGGGCTTAAAAGCAATAATATTCTGCATAGCACTCAGATCTTGGTTTCTAACTGTCAATACCCACTAATAGTAGCACAGCTCTTTGAAGAAATGTCTATTTTGGATTGACATAAGCAACACACCAAGATGAGACTGGAACGTCTTGTGGCAATAACTAAGAAAAGTATTCAAATAATAATAAAAGCCTATCAAAAATATAGATTGGAAGTGTTCCCACTGGTCAAATCTAGGGCAATTGGAGCAATGTAATATAAACTATTTATTTTTTTAAAAATAAGAATGTATGCATTAATGATTATCATGAATAGATAATACATAAATTAAGAGGGGTGAGAAAGTGTTTTTTTAAAGTAGAATTCTTACTAATCAATGTGAAGCAAGTGGTAGTGGTGGGGAAAAATCACCATTGTATAACCATTATCTTAATGATTGGCTCAGGAAAGAAACATCAGTGGATGTCAAATCCAGGGAAGATGAGACTGACAAGTAGCAGGGTAATGTCATGGCTTCAATGTGTCTCTACAAAGAGAGATACTTAGTTGCAAGGGAAAAATTAGTAAGTATATAGTGGAGAAACCTGAAAATCCCTTGACCTGGTGACCAGAATTAACATGATCAATAAATCACAGAAGTCATTGTGTGCTACTAGTTGTAACACACTGAGAAAGTGAGTACAGAGCATTATGTACTATTCTGGCTGTGGATGCAGGTAAACTATAGGTAGGTAGGTAGGTAGGTAGGTAGATAGATAGACAGATAGATAGATAGATAGATAGATAGATAGATAGATGATAGATAGAGGAAGGCTGCAAATAAAGCAAAAATTTTTAACTGGGAAAATCTATATAAAATATATGTGGGTGTTCTGTTACTATTCTTGATACTTTTCTGTAATTTTGGAATTATTTTAAAATTATTTCAACTTTTTAAAAAAGTGTATAAGACAGTAGATCTTAAATGTTATCATTACAACAAAGAAATGGTAATTGTTGAGCATGATGTAGGTGGCAGCAAATGCTTTGGTGGTAATCATTTTGCACTATATATCAAATTAATAGGTTGCACATCTTAAACTTACAGAAGGTTATATGCCAATAATATGTCAATAAAACTGGGAAAAAATCCCACGTGGGAGACACAATTAAAGCTAAATAATAGCCTCCCCAATAATGAACTATTTTATACTTTAAAGTAAAGTAAGTGGGTGTGCTATGTCACCTGACGGGTGGAAAGCTCAGAGACAAGGTGAAGGCAGTGATCTGATGGAATCCAGGGACGCAGGAGGGGTGATTGTTTGGTCCTCTGTGAGAGCTTCTTGAGAAGTGGCAGGCACAGTTTCCCAATGCATAGAGGAGAGAGCTAGGAGACAACATTTCCCCTCATCTCATACACACTGACCTCTTCAGAGCCCAGAACTGCTTACACAAAACCCTGTCCTGCTGCACCTTGCAGGTGCATCTCCACTATGACAAGTCCCCCTAAGAATTAGGGCAGCAGGCCCCACAACCAGAAAACCATCACAACTCCCTCACACATAACAAGTCTACTGATCATACAGTGCTGCAATGTTGCAGTAATATCAATAATATCTTTATATATAATGCTTAGTTATATATATATATATATATATATGTAGCACATTTTTATTTATCCTTATAGAATGATGTATATTTTTCTTCACTGTGAATTTGACACAAATCCAGGTGCAAATCAAAATGTTCTTTTGGATCTTCAAATATAAAAGTTGTACTTCTGTTAATTTCACATTTTCTCATAATTAACTAGGTTTTCTTGACAGCTTTTCTTTCCAGGAGTGAAGTGACTGCCTTTCTCTTACTTTAACGTTTTATTGTGTGTGTATTTTGATTTGGAGTAATTTCTGATACCATTCTATATGTAAGCTGTCACATTTCACTTGAAAACATGAACTTCTGTCTTGAATCCAGAAGACATGTCGTCTTGCGAAAAGTGAAAAAAGTGAAAGTTTGACTTCATCTTTGCCAATGCTGAGGCCTTTTATTTCCTTTTGTTCTCTGATTGTTGATACTAGGACTTCGAGCACTATGTTAAACGAGAGTGCTTGAAGAACTGAACAGCAACGTGCAAAAGAATGAAACTAGATCACTTTCTTACACCATACATAAAAATAAACTCAGAATGGATGAAAGAACTGAATATGAGACAGGAAACTATCAAAACACTATAGCAAAGAAACAAAGCAAGAAACAACCTCCTTGACTTCAGCCACAGAAATTTCTTACTTGACACATCCCCAAAGACAAGAGAATCAAGAGCAAAAACAAACTATTGGGACCTCATCCAGATAAAAAGCTTCTGCACAGCAAAGGAAACAATCCATAAAACTAATAGGCAACTGACGGAATGTGAAAAGATATTTGCAAATGACATATCAGATAAAGGGCTAGTATTCAAAATCTATAAGGAACTCACCAAACTCCACACCTGAAGAACAAATAATCCAGTGAAGAAAAGGGCAGAAGACATGAACAGACACTTCTCCAAAGAGGACATCCAGATGGCCAACAGACACATGAAATGATGCTCAGCGTCCCTCCTCATCAGGGAAATACAAATCAAAACCACCCTGAGATATCACCTCTTGCCAGTCAGAGTGGCTAAAATGAACAAATCAGAGGACTCTAGATGCTGTTGAGGATGTGGAGAAACGGGCACCCTCCTACACTGTTGGTGGGAATGTAAACTGGTGCAGCCCCTCTGGAAAACAGTGTGGAGGTTCCTCACAAAATTAACAATAGAACTCCCCATGACCCAGAAATAGCACTGCTAGGAATTTACTCAAGGGATACAGGAGTGCTGATGCATAGGGGCACATGTACCCTAATGTTCATAGCAGCACTCTCAACAATAACCAAAACATGGAAAGAGGCTAAGTGTCCATCAACAGACGAATGGATCAAGAAGATTTGGTTTATCTATACAATGGAACACTACATGGCAATGAGAAAGAAATCTGGCCATGTGTACCAACATGGATGGAACCTGAGAGTGTTATGCTGAGCGAAATAAGTCAGTCAGAGAGGACAGGGACCATATGTTTTCACTTATAAGTGGAACAGGAGAAACTTAACAGAAGGCCATGGGGAAGAGAAGGGGAGAAAATAGTTGGGGAGAGGGAGGGAGGCAAACCATGAGAGTCTCTTGAATACTGAGAACAATCTGAAGACTGATGAGGTGGGGGAGAGGGGAAGGGGGGTGATGGGTATGGAAGAGGGCACTTATTGGGATGAGCACTGGGTGTTATATGGAAACCAACTTGACAATAAACAAACAAACAAACAAACAAAGAATCCAGCAGACATACTTGGCTTTTTTTCTCCAGCCAATTTATATGTGAAATTTTAAACCTGCCTTTTCATTAAATACCTTTAGCTTTTCTCCAAAATAGTTCCTTAAACCAATCATCTATCTCTCTGGTAGAGTATCAATTTAATATGTGATAGTGATCAATTCTATACACTGAGGAACAAGACTCAGAATTAAGAATGGCAAGCTGTAAGCAGCAGACAAAAAGTTACAAAAATGAATGAGTACAGAGGGAACCATATGACCTTAAACCTTAGATACACTGATTTGTTCTTTGGCCTTTGCACTTGCAACATTTCAATATAACCTGCTGAAGAAAAACTTGTGTGCTAACATATATTTGTTCCTCCATTTTAATTTTTCTGAGGCCACCAGCTGGTATTCTAACACATTTCTTTGGATCAGAATAAAACGCATAAAATAAGAAGAGTTGAGTCTCTCTTGAAATTCTCTTAATCCAAACTTTTCTTTGTCTGACCACTCATTCTGCTTGGAATTTGGGGAAATATATGATCTTTTTGCATATCTAAGGTTGGTTTCAACTCTGCCAGCTTTATTCCAAAACATCTCTGCTTTCAGCCTTAATTTTAAAATTCTATCTGACTGAATGGCCTTTCTGAATATTCATTGGCTACTTTGACAAATTCTTAGTTTTTTGAAGCTTCTGATTTTACTCTCTATTAATATTTCTTTCTTTTTCTACCACCCAGAGGGAAAATGGTGAATAATTTTAGATTTCACTGTTTTTCTTCTCATCTTCCATTTTTATTTAAATTTGCCTCCTGTTGCAATAAACACGTCTCCTTTTCCAAGGAGTTATGAAGAAACCCCATGTTTAACATGATTAAAGCAGTAATCTTCCTTAACATCTCTTAAGATTGCAGGTGGTTATAACACATTTAGTCAGAGGATATTATCCACTGTGATTTTTCCTGATTCTAGCTACCTCCATTACCCTTCTGCTCCCTTTTGTTAGCTCATACCATTCATTGTTTTAATAACCTTAAAATAATTGTTTTTCTTTTTTTTTCTTTTTGCACACTTTCTTTTAAATGCCATAGATAGAAGACTGTATCAAGAATGGGAAGCTCTTTCCTTAATCTAAAAATGTTTGGAGACTTTTTATTTTCCCCCCTTGACAATCCTTTTGGTCTTAATTGGGAAGTGGATTAATCTATCTGTCAGTTTGTCTAATTGCTATAAAAACCCAATGGAGTCAGTATTAAACACCAGTTTATTTCTGTCAGTGGCTTTAAGTCCCAGCTATTTCCATTATGTGCTCGACACATAAGGCAAATCATCAGGAGCTGTGAAGAATGAAATAATATAAGGCAGCAGCTCATTGTCTCAAGATAGTTCTTCTTAAACTGTGGACTTGTCACTTCTCATAATCAATGGGGATTAGGGACATGGATGAAAATCATTAAATAAAACCAGTATGATTTTAGCTCATCCAAAAGTGTTGCAGTGGTACGAAGCAAAGAAGCCTGTTCTTTGGGATCTTTACTGCCCAGCTAGACCATCATCTCTTGGCTGCCCCGAGTTACAGAATAGGCTTGCAGAAGAAATGTGAAAATTACTGACCTCGTACTTTAGATAGACATTGTGAATTTGTGTCATTGGCTTGACAGTTAAAACACTCAACTCTCAGAAAGGCCTCCTGCAGTTTCCCTTGCATATGTCACCCCACCTTCATATGAATATCCAAATTTCCAGCTGTTTCACAAAGCAGTGTAAGACATTTCAGCCTGATGCATGGTGGCTCAGCAACTTGACTTTAACTTGCAACCCAACTGGTAAGACTGTAATAGTAGCAGCTAAGAGCACTAGGAGCTTGCCAATTCTGTTGCTGTGTATGCCTGCTACAACTTATTGAGTCAACCAAATTTCTGTGAATAAAATATTGCCCTTGAATGCATAGACACAATCCAAATGTCCATGGTACATAGGGATACCTAAAATCTAGGGAAGTCCCATTTCTTAACCATTAAAAAAGCAAAAGCCACTTAATTTAAATCAGGTTGAAGAAAAGCATAACATTATTCTTTTGGCTTTAATGTTTTTCTGCCTAGACTGAAGTATCCAGTCATTTATGATTTTGCCAAAATGCTGTAATCTTAATATCCTGGGAAGAATTCTTATGAGAAAATTCCTTAAATTTGCCTTGTTAGGCTATATAACAACAGAGAAAAATTATATCATTAATAAATATACTTTATTATAAATAATAAATTCATTAGATTTTTTCCTAAAATTTTACTGTGGGGTGAGATTTTTATGGTTTTGGAGTAACTAACTTTATATTTTTATTATGCAAGAGGTGAACAAGTTAAACAAGCTAGCTTGCTATCTACCTGATAACAGAGAAGGGTATTTCATTTTTCCTGATTACTATCTGTACAGGTAATTATACTTATTATTTACATATAATTAAAGTAGAAGTTTATTTCAGTTCATTCTTCTCCATGGTAAAATTCTCAAGTTAGTTATCAACTAATTATTTTCTGTAGCATAGCACTGTATCAGATCCCTGTCAGATTCTATTTAGTAAATACAAAATAGCTCTGAATTAAGAGTTATCACAGCCTGGGATTTTTATATTATTAATTTGTAAGGTAAAAATCTTTGGATAGATGTTATCCAAGCTGAAAATGAATTCTTTCCAAAGAATCCATTTTTTTCCCCATCTAGTTCTAAAGTCTTTTGCACATTCGCAATCTCTGCTGTTGGTGGGATTTCCTCTTGTTAATTTAAGGTTGCCTAATTTGTTCAGGTTTCAACACAGCCTTTTCTCACCAGTGAAGTTGAACAGTTTAGCATTACTCTGGGGATGTAGTGCATAGTTCTTCAAGTGTATAAGTATAAGATGCTCCTTTTTGAAAACAGAAAACCTCTGCTATATTGCACAGTAGAAATATACATATAGTAAAATAAAGTTTTAATCACGGAGAATTCATGAACTCGTTTTGAAGAGAAGCTCTTTAGTTATATTCATTAAGCCAGATACCCATTATAAAATAATCTTTGACAAAATAAATCAGTCTCACTGGAGTTCCTTTTAGAGACATATTTCTATCGTGCACCGGGAATACTGTTTTGATGGCAAATTTTAGTGCCCATACTTTTTTTTTCCCCACCAGATCACCTTACAATACCAGATAACTTTGTTCTCCTAGGAAACTGCAAGATTGGATGAATTTTTTTAAAAAATTACTTTGATCATATGTATTTCACTAATACATGGAAATGAAACAAAACAAAGGGGGGGGAAGGAGACTGATAAACAGACTCTTAACTAGGAGACAAACAGAAAGTTTCCACAGTGGAGAGGAGGATGGGTGAAACAGGTGATGGGGATTAAGGAGTGCACTTGTGATGAGCACTGGGTGATGTGTGGAGGTGCTGCTCTATATTGTACATCTGAAACTAATATTCCACTTTAGCTTTACTAACTGGAATTTAAAGTAAAAAATGACATAAGATTTATTACACCTAAAAAAGAAAAAGAAAAAAGGAAAAAAAATGACTTTGAGAATACAACTGCCACACCTTGATTCTAGTGGAAAACCCAAATATATATTATTTCAGTGTGATACTGCTCTTTGTTTTACTTAATGGTTCATGGTGGCTTGCTTCTAGTAGTTGCTCAAAAATGTCTGTTAAAATTAATCTTTTATACAGCATTTGTTCTGTTATTGATTTGGGTGGTTTTGTTTGTTTTGCATAACTGGTCCTATTTATCTACCACAAAAGGTATAGCATGAAGTGATCTTCTTTTAACTTTCTTCCAACTCCTATACTTCATGGTGGTCAATATGCATTTTTCCATTCCATCCCCATTTCCTAAGCAAACTTTGAAGTTTGTTCAGCCATAGGCCTTCATCCACCTTCTTAATACTGCTAGAAATGGTCTTTTGTGGGAGAGGGAGGGAGGCAAACCATGAGAGACTCTTGAATTCTGAGAACAAACAGAGGACTGATGGGTATGGGGGGGAGTGGGGAGGTGGCCATGGAGGAGGGCACTTGTGGGGATGAGCACTGGGTGTTATATGGAAACCAACTTGATAATAAACTATTTGTAAAAAAAAAAAAAAGAAGAAAGAAAGAAAAGAAATGGTCTTTTGCTTTATTTTACTAGCCTTTCATTTATCCAGACTCTTATCAGCAAATGTCACTACTATGTAGTAGTATCTTCTCTTACTTTTAAAAATTGTTTTGTTTTATTATAATGATAAAGTATGCACATGGTAAAGAATTCAAGAAGCACAAAGGATATACAGAATCTTTATGTCTTCCATGTTCATCTTACCCTTACTTGTTTGATCCGGAGAGACAAATGCTGAATCCACTCCTTTATGTATTATGCCAGAAATATTCCATCATAAATGACTATGTATAGATATCAATATATCTTTTTATTGAGGCAAAATTCATATAACATAAAATTAACCATTTTATTTTTTTTCTTTCATAGTTTATTGTCAAGTTGGTTTCCATATAACACCCAGTGCTCATCCCAACAAGTGCCTTCCTCCATGCCCATCACCCCCTTCCCCTCTCCCCACTCCCATCAGCCCTCAGTTTGTTCTCAGCATTCAAAAGTCTCTCATGGTTTGCCTCCCTCCCTCTCCCCAACTATTTTCCCCTCCCCCTCTCCCATGGTCCTCTGTTAAATTTCTCCTGATCCACTTATAATTGAAAACATACGGTATTTGTCTTTCTCTGCCTTACTTATTTCACTCTACGTAACACCCTCGAATTCCATCCACATTGCTACAAATGGCCAGATTTCATTCTTTCTCATTGCCATGCAATATTCCATTGTATAGTGAACAATTCAATGGTAGTTGGTACACTCATTATTCAAGCACTTAATCCATCTAATTCCAAAACATTTTCATCACTCCAAAAGAAAACCCCATACCCATTAAATAGTTATTGCCCATTCTTTCTTCCCAGCCCTTGAAAACTACCTATCTGTCTTATCTTTATGAATTTACTTACTCTGGATATTTCATAAAAGTGGAATCATACAATGTCTACTCTTTTGCGTCTGGCTTATTTCAATTAGCATAATTATGGGGAGTTCATCCACATTGTAGTATGTATTAATAACTCACTTTTCTTTATGACAAAATAGTTTCCCATTACATGCATATACCACAATGTGTGGTTTTCAATTACTTTGGGTATTTAGTTGGCAATATTTGTTAGGTTTTATGGTAATGCTATGCTTAACATTTTGAGGAACCAATAAAATGTTTTTACAACAACTGACGAATTTTAAATTCCCACGTGTATTATATAAGGGTTCCCAATTTCTTACCAATATTTAAGATTTTCTTTTCTTTTACTTAAAAATATTTAGCCATCCTTATAGGTGTGAAGTGGTATTTTATGGTTTGAATTTACATTTCCCTGATTATGAATAATGCTCACATCTTTCCATATACTTATTACTGTTTATGCCTTTTTTTAAGAAATGTCTATTCAAGTTTTTCCCCCATTGTTAAATCGAGCTATTTTCCTTTCTATTGATGAGTTGCAAGAGTACTTTATATATTATGGATACTAGAACCTTACAAGAAACAGTTTAGAAATGTTTTCTTCCTTTTTTAAAATTTTTTAACGTTTTATTTATTTCTGAGAGAGAGAGACAGCGTGAGCAGGAGAGGGTCAGAGAGAGAGGGAGACACAGAATCTGAAGCAGGCTTCAGGCTCTGAGCTGTTAGCACAGAGCCCGACACAGGGCTGGAACCCACGAACTGTGAGATCATGACCTGAGCCGAAGTCGGACGCTCAATCGACTGAGGCACCCAGGCGCCCCTGTTTTCTTCCATTTTACAGGTTGTATTTTCACTTTCTTGATAGTCTCCTTTGATGATCAAATCTATTTTTTTAATGTTTTATTTATTTCTGAGAGAGCGAGAGAGAGAGAAAGAAAGACAGGGTGAGCAGGGGAGGGTCAGAGAATGAGGGAGACACAGAACTGGAAACAGGTTCCAGGCTCTGAACTGGCTGTCAGCACAGAGCCCAATGCGGGTATCGAACCCATGAACCATAAGATCATGACCTGACCAGAAGTCAGACGCTTAACCGACTGAGCCACCCAGGCGCCCCTCAAATCTATTTAATTTTGATGAAACCAAATTTATCTATGTTTTCTTTGTTTCTTTTACTTTTGTTTTCATATTTAAGAAGGCCAAATCCAAGGTCATAAAGATTTACCCCTATGTTTTCTTCTAAGGGTGTTGTGGTGTTAGCTATGGTATTTATTTCATTCATCCATTTTGAGTAATTTTTTGATGTGAAAGGACATGTCCAACTTTATTATTTTGCATGTGGATATCCAGTTGTCTCAGCCTTATTTGTTAAAAAGACCATTATATTTTCTCATTGGGTGATTTTGACACCCTTGATGAATATCAAATCACAAGAGGGATTTAGGTTTACTTCTGGACTCCCAATTCTATTCCGTTGATCTATGCATCCATCCTTATACCTGCACCACACTCATTATTACTGTATCTCTAAAGTAAGTTTTGAAATTAGGAAACTTAAGACCTTTGTTTTACTTTTGCAATATTGTTTTGTTTATTTGGGGCCCTTGTGAAACAGAGCGAGGACTGGACTCAAGTCATGTCAACACTAATTACAAACTACAAAACCCACTGTTCCTTGATAGAAGAGACTCTATTCCCCCTTGAGAAGCTTATATTGCAGGAATGCAGAGGCTGGGTGCTTACCAAAAGGAGAGACTTGACTAAGAAGACTGGCCAAGACCAAACCAAACCAGTCTCCACCAAAATCAACACCTGTGCTGGACTTTCACTGACTTTCTCTCATTAAAATACCAAAAATCACACCTGGTGTGGAGATTTAACATGCTAATTAAACATGTGATATATGAAGAAGCATGACTTTTAATTGCACGACTTCAATAAATCGCTGTCTCCACATGCTTAAACATTATCCTTATCCAACCTAAGCCTCTTTGAAACTCTCTCCAAACTGTACTCGGGGAGTCAGCTTAAGGATTTATTTATTTGTGTTATCCCTCTAGTGCTCAAGCATAAACCCCCAAAAAGCCTTGCCTGGGAACTCCCCTTCAGCCTTTTGTCAGCTCCTATTAAAGAGCCCAAAAACTTGGTTTGATATCACTAGCAATTTCATATGAATTTGAGGACAAGCTTTACTATTTATGCTAAAATGGCCATTGAAATTTTGATAGAGATTTCATAGAATATGTAGATTGCTTGGGGTAGCTACTGACATCTTAACAATATCACGTTTTCCATCTCAGGATACAAGAATATTTTTCAATTTATTAGGACTTATTTAATTTCTTTTAGCTATGATTTATAATTTTCAATGAATATCCAATTGGCTTCTTTACTTAAATTTATTTATAAGGATCTTATCATTTTGGATGCTATTGTAAATATTGTTTTCTTAACTTCTTTTTTGAAAAGTGCATTGCTGGTGTATAAAAACAAAATTGATTTTTATGTTTTTTGGTGTTCTTTAAAGTTTTTATTTTAATCAAGTTAGTTAACATACAGTGATATATTAGGTTCAGGTGTACAATGTAGTGTTTCCACAATTCCATATACCACTCAGTACTCATCATGGCAAATGCATTCGTTAAGTGATCTTAAACCTTGTAACTGCAGAATTCATGTATTATGCCTAGTGTTTTTTTTTTTTTTTTAATTCCTTGGGATTCTCTATGTATAGGAAAATACCATCCTGTGAGTAGATATAATCACAGTTTATCCATTCCAGTTTTGACACGTTTTCTTTTTCTTTCTTGATTAAGTGCTCTACCTTTATTGTCAGTGCTAGGTTGAATAGAAGTGTTGAAACTGGGCATTCTTTTTTTGTTCCTGACCTTAGTGGAATAACCTTTAGTCTTTAGCCATTGATCATTATATCACATGTAGGTCCTTAATAAATGTCCTTTATCATGTTGAAGGTGCATTCTTTCCCTACTTTAATGAATTTTTTATAAGAAAGGGTATTGTACATTGTAAGATATTCTTTGGTTGTCAATTAAAATGTCAAGTGTTTTCTTCCTTCATTTTACTAAAATAATGTATTTACATTACTTGGTTCTTAAGTTAAACCATTCATAAATTTCTGGAATAAATTCCAAATGATCATCATGTACAATCTCTTCAATATGTCATTAAATTCCATTTGTGAAGATGCTTTTGATGCTTTTCACAACTATGTTTTTTTTCCCCCACATCTGTGTTTTTAAGGGATATTAGTCTATAAATGTTTTCCTTGTGTTGCTTTTGTCTGCTTTTGATGGTAGAATGATGCTAGTCTCATAGGATAAGTTATGAAGTACTTCCTCCTCTATTATTTGGAAGAGTTTAAAATGGGCTAGCGTTAATTATTTTTTGTCTTTGTTAGAATTCACCAATGAAGCCATATGGCCCTGGACTGGTTTTCTGCAATTAAAAAAATATTGATTCTATAACTTTACATATTATAAGTCTGACCAGACATTGCCTTTTTGAGTTAGTTATAGTAATTTGTGTGCTACTAAGTATTTATCTATTTGTTCTAGTTTGTCCGATTTGTTGGTATACAATTGTTCATAGCATTCTCTTAAATTTGTTTTATTTCTATAAAGTTGGTAGTAAAACCTCGTTTTCGCTTTATAATTTAGTTACCTGCATTCATTCTCTGTTTTATTAGTGACTTTAGCTAAGTTTGCCAATTTCATTGATTTTTTAAAAATCAAAATTTTTCATTGATTCTGTCTATTGTTTTTCCATTCTCTATTTTATTTATTTTCATTCTAATGTTTAATAATTTTCTGCTTTTAGTCGTTTATTTTCATTTTATAATCCCTTAGATTATAGAGTGAGATGATTAATTTGATATTTTACTATTTTAGTGTACGTATTTATGGCTATGAACTTGCCTCTCGCTTTGTTTTCATTGTACCCCATAAGATTTGTTATATTTTCATTTTTATTCATCTATAATTTCTGGGTTTTATTATGATTTTTTAATTTAATACTTTGTTTATTAAAAAGTGCAGGGAGGGAGGGGCAAGATGACGCAGAAGTAAGGAGGTCCGTACTTGCACTCGCACCCATACATCACACGGAAAAGATCTGAAGCCATTGGAAACCTTACGAAACCTGAGAGATTTGGAGAAAAAGGATGCAGAATCCACTAAGAAAGCCTTCTAATGTGAGTGAGAACTGAGGAAGATAAAATCGGGCTGCCAGGATCGGAGACTCTAGGGTCAGAGGCGGTCCCCCTCTGCGGGGAGTGAGAGGGGAAAATGAGAAAGTCCAAAACAGAAAAACCTCTGCTCGGGGCATAGAAAGACCCTGCGCGCCAAATATCTACACTCCAGGTCCCCTCGCGCCAACTGGTCCTGGAAGGGCTGAGAGCACAGACTGCTTCTTTGTGCTGGCTCCTGGCTGGCTGGACTTCTAGAGTAGCGACGCGCCTGCCGCCATTGTCCTCCTGGCTGGCTTGGGCCCCTGGAAGAGCCACGCGCGGACACCGGGCGTCCTTGCTCCTGGCTGGCTGGAACTCTAGAGGGAAGGCAAAGAGCTAAAAACTGGCAGATATCCCTGTGAGTTCGTGTTTCGGGTGACGAGACATAGAGGGACCTGGTTTTCCTCACTCCAGTGGGCTCCGCGACCCGGCAGGCAAGCCCCCGCCCATGCTCACCAGCCCGACCCAGAGAAGGAAGCAACAATTCTGACTTCGCCCCCAGAGCTAGGCAGGAGGCCTGAAATTATCGCGAGGGGATTGCCTGGGAAGTTGTGTGTAAGGCAATTTCAAGGGACGCGCGGACTGGGATTTTGAGACTGTGACTGGCCTGGTTTGAAGAGCACAACCAACTTTAGCTGCGCCACCGGTATGGGTAGTTTACACGCCCACAAAAGCGAGGTGCAGCGCTTGGTTCAAGAAGGGACTGAAGCACCGCCACTCTCCTCCCTACAACCGCCAAGGCAGAGCTCCTACCTGAGGCATTGGATCACACCACGCCCATCCGTGCTTAAGAGCTGCCCTCCTCCCTTTTTTTTTTTGTTTCTCTTTTCTCTCTTTTTTCCCCAGAACACTGACCTGATTAACTCTGCTCACCAGCTTGCTTAAACAATCACAACGAGTCCATTCTGTAGATGTAAATTCTACACCTCCCGACCTTTTCATCTCTTTCTCTCAGGAGTAATTAGACTATTTAGTTTCTCTGTATAATATCAGTTTTCTTCTCTTACTTTTCCAACTATATTTTTCCCTTTATCTCTTTGTAAAATTCTTTTTATTCTTTCTTTCTGTTCATTCTATTTCCAATTTTGCCTCATCCCCGCCCTGTCTTCTCTCTTTTTCTCTATGCTCTTCAACCAGCACTGCATACACACGGCTATTTAACTGTAGCTGGGAAATCCTGTTATATGCTTTAAACCATTCTTTGTCCATTGGTTTCCTTCTTTTTTCCATTTCTTTTCTCCTTTTTGACCCTTTTATGTATTTTATACTCTCTATTATTCGCTCTACCTCCTCCATCTTTTCTCTTGACTTTTTCGTTTTCCCTCTCAGTTTGCATGTTAGTTGCATTAGTCTGTACGTTTCTGTGCTCCTGCTCCCTGTGCGTTTGTCTGTCTGTTCTATTTTCTGGGGCTACCTCAAGAAACAAGCCAGAGCACACAAGGTGGATAGCCCCAAATATCACTACGAATAGGAAAATAAAATAACCAAGGTCCCAACAAGAGAGACCAAGAGATACCATTCAACAAACACTCTCTGAAAGGATAGGCCCTGGACAGTCAAAGAGTCTTCTTGGATACAGCAGCACTCATAGGTGTACAGAGCATAACAGTTCCTTAAATCTAAAAAGAGACGGAAAGCTAACAAAATGACGAAACGAAAGACCTCTCCTCCAAAGAAACTCCAAGAAGAAATGACAGCTAATGAACTACTCAAAACAGATATCAGCAGCATAACTGAATGAGATTTTAGAATAATAATGGTAAAATTAATAGCTGGGCTTGAAAAAAGCATAGGGGACATCAAAGAAACTATGGCTACAGACAGAATGGAAAATAAAAATAGGCATGAAGAATTAAAAAATGCGATAAATGAGATGCATAATAAATTAGAGGCCTCCAATGCATAGATTGAAGAGGCAGAAAGGAGAATAAGTGATTTAGAAGACACCATTATAGAAAAACAAGAAGCTGACCAAAAAAAGAGACAAACTGATGCAGGAACATGAAAGAAGAGTTCGAGAGCTCAGCGATATGGTCAACACAACAATATCCATATCATAGGAATCCCAGAAGAGGAAGAGAGAGGGAAAGGTGCTGAAGGAGCCCTGGAACAAATTATAGCAGAGAACTTCCCTGACATGGGGAAAGAAGTAAATGTTGAAACACAAGAGGCTCAGAGACTCCCATCAGACGTGACTTGAATCGATCTTCTGCAAGGCATATCATAGTAAAAATGGGAAAATACAAGGACAAAGAGAGAATTATGAAAGAATCTAGGGAGAAAAGGGCTCTAACATACAAAGGGAAACCTATCAGAGTGGTGACAGACCTATCTACTGAAACTTGGCTGGCGAGAAAGGAATGGCAGGAGATCTTCAATTTGATGAACAGTAAAAATATGCAGCCAAAAATCCTCTATCCAGCAAGGCTGTAATTCAAAATAGAAGAAGAGATAAAAACCTTTCCAAATAAACAGAAATTGAAAGAATTTGTCACCACTAAGCCATCCCTACAAGAAATCCTGAGGGGGATGCTGTGATGGAAAGGTTGCAAGGAACGAAGATACCACAGACAACACCACAAACATGACCCCTAAAAAAGATACAAGGACTCTAAACCCACATATTTCAATAATAACACTGAATGCAATTGGGCTGAATGTTCCAATCAAAAGACATAGGGTAGAAGAATGGATAAAAAAACAAAATCCATCTATATGCTTTCTACAAGAAACTCATTTTAGACTGGAAGGTAGCTTCAGATTAAAAGGGGATGGAGAAGTATCTATCATGCTACGGGATATCAAAACAAAGATGGAGTAGCTATACTTAGACAAATTTGACGTTAAATTATAGACAATAACAAGAGATGAAGAAGGGCACTACATAATAATTACAGGGTCCATTCATCAGGAAGAACTAACTATCATAAAGTCTACACACTGAATATGGGAGCACCTAAATATCTAAAACAATTAATCACAAACAGAAACAAGCTTATAGATAAGAATGTGCTAATAGCAGGGGACTTTAATACTCCGCTTAGAGCAATGGATAGGTCAACCAAACAGAAAATCACTAAAGAAATAATGGACTTGAAAGACACACTAGACCAGATGGATCTGACATATATTTAGAACTTTACATCCTGAGGCCAGGGAATTTACTTTCTTCTCCAGTGTGCATGGCATATTCTCCAAGATACATCACATACTGGGACATAAAGCAGTTCTCAATAAATATGAAAGAATTGAGATCATACCATGCACACTCTCAGATCATAATGCTTTCAAACTTGAAATCAATCACAGGAAGAAGTCTGGAAAACCTCCAAAAACACGGAGGTTAAAGAACACCCTACTATATAATGAATGGGCCAATCAGGCAATTAGAGATGAAATTAAAAAATATATGGAAACAAACGAAAATGAAAACACAACAATCCAAAATCTATGGGATGCAGCAAAGGCAGTCCTAAGAGGAAAGTACATTGCTCTCCAGGCCTATTTCAAGAGATTAGAAAAAGCGCAAGTTCAAAATCTAACAGCTCACCTAAAGGAACTAGAGGCAGAGCAACAAGAACTTCCTAAACCCAGTAGAAGAAGAGAAATAGTAAAAATTAGAGCAGAAATAAACAACACAGAGACCAAAGAAACAATTGAACAGATCCATGAAACCAAGAGTTGGTTTTTTGAAAAAAATAAACAAAATTGACAAATCTCTAGCCAGACTTATCAAAAGAAAAGAGAGAGCACCCAAATAGACAAAATCATGAATGAAAATGGACTTATTACAACCAACCCCTCAGAAATACAAGCAATTATCAGGGTATCTATGGAAAATTATATTCCAATAAATTGGACAACTTAGAAGAAATGGACAAATTCCTAAACACACACTCACTACCAAAATTCACACGGGAAGAAATAGAAAACCTGAACAGACCCATAAGGAGTGAAGAAATTGAATCAGCTATCTAAATCTCCCAACAAATAAGAGCCCTGGACATGATGGCTTCCCTGTGGAATTCTATCAGACATTTAAAACAGAATTAATCCCAATTCTTCTCAAGCTATTCCAAAAAATAGAAGTCGAAGGAAAACTCCCGGACTCATTTTATGAAGCCATCATCACTCTGATTCCCAAGCCAGACAGAGATCCAGCATAAAAAGAGAACTATAGGCCAATATCCTTGATGAATACGGATGCAAAAATCCTCAACAAGATCCTTGCAAATCGAATCCAGCAGCACCTAAAAAGACTCATCCACCAAGATCAAGTGGGATTCATTCCTGGGTTACAGGGCTGGTTCAACATTCGCAAATCAATCAATGTGATACATGACATCAATAAAAGAAAAGATAAAAAACATATGATCCTGTCAAGAGATGCAGAAAAAGCATTTGACAAGATACAGCATCCCTTCTTAATAACGATCCTCTAGAAAGTCGGGATAGAAGGAACATACTTAAAAACATCAAAGCTATCTATGAGACGCCTTCAGCTCACATCATCTCAATGGGGAAAACCTGAGAGCTTTCTCTCTGAGATCAGGAACACGACAGGGATGTCTACTCTCACCATTGTTGTTTAACATAGTGCTTGAATTCCTAGCATCAGCCATCAGACAACAAAAGGAAATCAAAGGCATCAGAATTGGCAAAGAGGAAATCAAACTCTCACTCTTCACAGATGACATGATCCTCTACATAGAAACCCCGACAGACTCCACCAGAAGCCTACTAGAACTGATCCAAGAATTCAGCCAAGTTGCAGGGTACAAAATCAAAGTACAGAAATCGGTTGCATTTTTATACACCAACAATGAAGCAACAGAAAGAAAAATCAAGGAACTGATCCCATTCACAATTGCACAAAAAAACATAAAATACCTAGGAATAAACCTAACCAAAGATACAAGAGGTCTGTATGATGAAAACTATAGAAAACTTATGAAGGAAATGGAAGAAGACACAAAGAAATGGAAAAACATTCCATGCTCATGGATAGGAAGAATAAATATAGTTAAGATGTCATTACTACGCAAAGCAATCTACACATTCGATGCAATCTCAATCAAAATTGCACCAGCATACTTCTCAAAACTAGAACAAACTATCCTAAAATTTGTATGGAACCAGAAAAAACCCGAATAGCCAAAGTAATACCGAAAAATAAAACCAAAATGTGAGTTATCACCATCCCAGACCTTAGCCTCTACTACAAAGCTGTCATCATCAAGACAGTATGGTATTGACACAAAAACAGACACATAGACCAATGGAACAGAATTGAGAACTCAGAAGTGGACCCAAAAGTATACAGCCAACTAATCTTTTTTTTTTCTTTTTTACAAATAGTTTATTGTCAAATTAGTTTCCACATAAAACTCAGTGCTCATCCCCACAAGTGCCCTCCTCCATGCCCATCCCTCCTTCCCCCCACATCCATCAGTCCTCAGTTTTTGTCAGCATTCAAGACTCTCTCATGGTTTGCCTCTCTCCCTTTCCCCCACCAGTTCCCCCCTTATTCTCCCCCTTGTTCCTCTGTCAATTTCCTCCTAATCCTCCTATACGTGCAAACATATGATATTTTTCCTTCTCTGCCTGACTTATTTCGCTCAGCATAACACCCTCAAGGTCCATCCATGTTGCTACACATGGCCAGATTTCATTGTTTCTCATTGCCATGTAGTATTCCATCATATAGATAAACCACATCTTCTTGATCCAT